>NC_048591.1:44648094-44693094 GCF_013265735.2 Oncorhynchus mykiss | reverse complement strand
CTTGGCACATCAAGCCACTGGGATTTTTGCCCATTCTTCAAGGCAAAATTGCTCCAGCTCCTTCAAGTTGGATGGATTCCGCTGGTGTACAGATTGCTGTCATACCACAGATTCTCAATTGGATTGAGATCTGGGCTTTGACTAGGCCGTTCCAAGATATTTAAAGGTTTCCCCTTAAACCACTCGAGTGATGCTTTAGAAGTATGCTTAGGGTCATTGTCCTGCAGGAAGGTGAACCTCCGTCCCAGTCTCAAATCTCTGGAAGACTGAAACAGGTTTCCTTCAAGAATTTCCCTGTATTTAGTGCCACCCATCATTCCTTCAATTCTGACCAGTTTCCCAGTCCCTGCTGATGAAACACATCTCCACAGCATGATGCTGCCACCACCATGCTTCACTGTGGGGATGATATTCTCTGGGTGATGAGGTGTTGGGTTTGCGCCAGACATAGCATTTTCCTTGATGGCCAAAAAGCTACATTTTAGTCTCATCTGACCAGAGTACCTTCTTTCATATGTTTGGGAGTCTCCCACATGCCTTTTGATGAGCACCAATTGTGTTTACCTATTGCTTCCTTTAAGCAATGGCATTTTTCTGGCCACTCTTCCATTAAGCCCAGCTCTGTGGAGTGTACGGCTTAAAGTGGTCCTATGGACAGATACTCCAATCTCCGCTGTGGAGCTTTGCAGCTCCTTCAGGGGTATCTTTGGTCTCTTTTGTTGCCTCTCTGATCAATGCCCTCCTTGCCTGGTCTGTGAGTTTTGGTGGGCGGCCTTCTCTTGGCAGGTTTGTTGTGGTGCCATGTTCTTTCCATTTTTTAAATAATGGATTTAATGGTGCGCTGTGGGAAAAAAAGTTTCAGATATTTTTTTTATAACCCAATCCAGATCTGTACTTCTCCACATCTTTGTCCCTGACCTTCTTAGGGCCACTTTCTTGGTGGTGTCCCCTGCTTAGTGGTGTTGCAGACTCTGGGGCCTTTCAGAACACGTGTGTGTGTGTGTGTGTGTGCGTATACTGAGATCATGTGACATTAGATTGCACACAGGTGAACTTTATTTAACTATTTATGTGACATCTGAAGGTAATTGATTGCCACAGATTAGAGGTCGACCGATTTAATCGGAATGGCCGATTTTTTTAATTTTTTTTAATTTTTTTATTTAGGGCCGATTTTAAAGTTTTCATAACAATCGGAAATTGGTATTTTTGGACACAGATTATTATATTTTTTAACACCTTTTATTTCATCTTTTAACTACTTAAATATATTTTAACACCTTTATTTAACTAGGCCAGTTAAGAACACATTCTTATTTTCAATGACAGCCTAGGAACGGTGGGTTAACTGCCTCGTTCAGGGTCATAACGACAGATGTTTACCTTGTCAGCTCGGGGGATTCAGTCTTGCAGCCTTACGGTTAACTAGTCCAACGCTCTAACCACCTGCCTCTCATTGCACTCCACGAGGAGCCTGCCTGTTACGCGAATGCAGTAAGCCAAGGTAAGATGCTAGCTAGCATTAAACTTATCTTATAAGAAACAATCAATCAATCATAATCACTAGTTAACTACACATGGTTGATGATATTACTAGTTTATCTAGCTTGTCCTGTGTTGCATATAATCGATGCGGTGCATATTCGCGAAAAAGGACTGTCGTTGCTCCAACGTATACCTAACCATAAACACCAATGCCTTTCTTAAAATCAATAAGTATAGAAGTATATATTTTTAAACATGCATATTTAGCTAAAATAAATCCAGGTTAGCAGGCAATATTAACCAGGTGAAATTGTGTCATTTCTGTCACGTTCCTGACCTTATTTCCTTTGTTTTGTCTTTATTTAGTTGGTCAGGACGTGAGCTGGGTGGGTATAGTCTATGTTTCTATGTTAGGTTTGTCTGATTGGCCTGATATGGTTCTCAATCAGAGGCAGGTGTTTTGCATTGTCTCTGATTGGGAACCATATTAAGGTGGCCTGTTTTCACTTTTGTTGGTAGGTGATTGTTCATGTATTCTATGTTCACTAGTTCAGGACTGTAGCTTCGTCGGTTTTTGTCTGTTTATTGTTTTTTGTTCGTATTGAAAAAGTATTCCACTAAATATGGCAACGTACCACGCTGCGCTTTGGTCCTCCTCTCCTTCCACCGACGAGAGTCGTTACAACAGAGTCGGGTTATATGCAACGGTTTGGTCCTCCTCTCCTTCCACCGACGAGAGTCGTTACAACAGAGTCGGGTTATATGTAACGGTTTGGTCCTCCTCTTCTTCCACCGACGAGAGTCGTTACAACAGAGTCAGGTAAGATGCAACCGTTTGGTCCTCCTCTCCTTCCACCGACGAGAGTCGTTACAACAGAGTCAGGTTATATGCAACCGTTTGGGCCGCCTAATTTGCCAGAATATTACGTAATTATGACATAACATTGCACAACCTTCAATGTTAACAGGAATATTTAGACTGATGGATGCCACCCATTAGATAAAATACGTAACGGTTCCATATTTCACTGAAAGAATAAACGTTTTGTTTTCGAGATGATAGTTTCCGGATTCAACCATATTAATGACCGAAGGCTCGTATTTCTGTGTTTTATTATGTCATAATTAATTCTATGATTTGATAGAGCAGTCTGACTGAGCGGTGGTAGGTACCAGCAGGCTCGTAAGCATTCATTCAAACAGCACTTTAGTGCGTTTTGCCAGCAGCTCTTCGTTGTGCGCCAAGCATTGCGCTATGACTTCAAGCCCATCAACTCCCGAGATGAGGCTGGTGTAACCGATGTGAAATGGCTAGCTAGTTAGCGGGGTGCTTGCTAATAGTTTCAAACATCACTCGCTCTGAGACTTGGAGTAGTTGTTCCCCTTGCTCTGCATGGGTAACGATGCTTCGAAGGTGGCTGTTGTCGATGTGTTCCTGGTTCGAGCCCAGGTAGGGGCGAGGAGAGGGACGGGAGCTATACTGTTACACTGGCAATACTAAAGTGCCTATAAGAACATCCAATAGCCAAGGTTAATGAAATACAAATGGTATAGAGTGAGAGAGTCCTATAACTTATTACCTGGAATATTGAAGACTCGTGTTAAAAGGAACCACCAGCTTTCATATGTTCTCATGTTCTGAGCAAGGAACTTAAACGTTAGCTTTCTTACATGGCACATATTGCACTTTTACTTTCTTCTCTAACACTTTGTTTTTGCATTATTTAAACCAAATTGAACATGATTCATTATTTATTTGAGGCTAAATTGATTTTATTGATGTATTATATTAAGTTAAAATAAGTGTTCATTCAGTATTGTTGTAATTGTCATTATTACAAATGCATAAAAAAAATTGTCAGACCAATCGGTATCGTCTTTTTTTTGGTCCTCCTAATAATTGGTATTGGTGTCAGCGTTGAAAAATCATACTTGGTCGACCTCCACACCAGATCTTATTTAGGTACTTCATAGTAAAGGGGGGAATAGATATGCACACACCATTTTTCTGTTTATTTTTTATTTTTTGAAACAAGTAATTTTTTTTCACTTCACCAATTTGGACTATTTTGTGTATGTCCATTCTATGAAATCCAAATAAAAATCTATTTAAATTACAGGTTGTAATGCAACAAAATAGGAAAAACACCAAGGCGGTGAATTCTTTCGCAAGGCACTGTTGTGACATGGTGTCCTGGCGGCATGGTTTCCTGGCGGCATGGTTTCCTGGCGACATGGTTTCCTGGCGACATGGTGTCCTGGTTACATAGTGACCCCGTACGGGAGAGGTTATAGGGACATATTCGGTTTGATATCGTTTGATTTAAAAATAATATATGAATTAAAATGCATGTAAGATCATAACTGCCTTTACACATTAACGGTGACTGAAATTAGGATCATTTTTGTGAGCATTGTCGATGGCTTACAGTATGTTGATGTGAGGCAGGTGTTAAAATATGAATGCTCTTTGCAAGACAGCCTATCCATTTTGTATAATGATGTTTATGTATTGATTTTGAATGCCCTCGAATGCGGTCCCAAGGTAAAGCAAGAGGCTACTCAGATAGACCTACATTTTAGACTGTATACCAAATATGGGGTTGATATTGCAACAACCACGTCCGCATATAGCTCACCAACCTCTTCGCTATAGCATTAATATTGTGTGTGTGTTACATTGACTGTGTTCTATGCCTACCTATAGCCTCCATTTAGGGCAGTCTACCCAGCTATAGCTAGCCTCCATTTAGGGCAGTCTACCTACCCAGCTATAGCTAGCATAGCCTCCATTTAGGGCAGTCTACCCAGCTATAGCTAGCCCCGCCTCCATTTAGGGCAGTCTACCCAGCTATAGCTAGCCCCGCCTCCATTTAGGGCAGTCTACCCAGCTATAGCTAGCCCCGCCTCCATTTAGGGCAGTCTACCCAGCTATAGCTAGCCCCGCCTCCATTTAGGGCAGTCTACCCAGCTATAGCTAGCCCCGCCTCCATTTAGGGCAGTCTACCCAGCTATAGCTAGCCCCGCCTCCATTTAGGGCAGTCTACCCAGCTATAGCTAGCCCCGCCTCCATTTAGGGCAGTCTACCCAGCTATAGCTAGCCCCGCCTCCATTTAGGGCAGTCTACCCAGCTATAGCTAGCCCCGCCTCCTTTTAGGGCAGTCTACCCAGCTATAGGTAGCCTCCATCTTAAATGGTACTTTACAAGCATAGTATTTCTGTTTAGTGAGTCAGTCAGATCAGAGGCAGTAGAGATGACCAGGGATGTTCTCTGTTTAGTGAGTCCTCCAGATCAGAGGCAGTAGAGATGACCAGGGATGTTCTCTGTTTAGTGAGTCCTCCAGATCAGAGGCAGTAGGGATGACCAGGGATGTTCTCTGTTTAGTGAGTCCTCCAGATCAGAGACAGTAGGGATGACCAGGGATGTTCTCTGTTTAGTGAGTCCTCCAGATCAGAGGCAGTAGGGATGACCAGGGTTGTTCTCTGTTTAGTGAGTCCTCCAGATCAGAGGCAGTAGGGATGACCAGGGATGTTCTCTGTTTAGTGAGTCCTCCAGATCAGAGGCAGTAGAGATGACCAGGGATGTTCTCTGTTTAGTGAGTCCTCCAGATCAGAGGCAGTAGGGACGACCAGGGATGTTCTCTTGATAAGTGTGTGAATTTGACTATTTTAGTGTTCCACTGGAATGCTGTCTCATGTTGACTCCAATGGTTCCCACAGTTTTCAAGTTGTCTGGATGTCCTTTGGGTGGTGATTGAACACTGATCAACACATCTCTAGTATTTTTGGTTCTTGGCCTGAGTCATTAATATTGCTTTCTATTTACTGTTATTGACCATGCCGATTCTATCCATGATTTAGTCCTGGGGAGTTGTGATCTTTCCCAGTTCCTTCTCTGTTATTAACGACACTGTCTGTGTCTCTCTCTCCTCTGTCTGTCTCTCTCTCCTCTGTCTGTCTGTCTCTCTGTGTCTGTCTGTCTGTCTCTCTCCTCTGTATCTCTGTGTCTGTCTCTCCTCTGTGTCTGTCTCTCTGTCTCTCTCTCCTCTGTGTCTGTCTGTCTCTCTCTCCTCTGTCTGTCTGTCTCTCTCCTCTGTCTGTCTGTCTGTCTCTCTGTGTCTGTCTGTCTCTCTCCTCTGTATCTCTGTGTCTGTCTCTCCTCTGTGTCTGTCTCTCTGTGTCTGTCTGTCTGTCTCTCTGTGTCTGTCTGTCTGTCTCTCTCCTCTGTATCTCTGTGTCTGTCTCTCCTCTGTGTCTGTCTCTCTGTCTCTCTCTCCTCTGTGTCTGTCTGTCTGTCTCTCCTCTCCTCTGTATCTCTGTCTCTCTCTCTCTGTGTGTCTCTCTTTCTCTGTCTCTGTCTCTGTCTCTTTCTCTCTCTCTTTCTCTCTGTCTCTTTCTCTCTCTCTCTGTGTCTCTGTGTCTGTCTCTCTCCTCTCCTCTGTATCTCTGTCTGTCTCTCCTCTGTGTCTGTCTCTGTCTCTCTCCTCTGTGTCTGTCTGTCTCTCTCCACTCTGTCTGTCTCTCTCCTCCTCTGTATCTCTGTGTCTCTCTCTGTGTCTCTCTCTCTCTCTCTGTGTCTCTCTCTCTCTCTCTGTGTGTCTCTCTCTCTCTCTTTCTCTGTCTCTCTGTCTCTTTCTCTCTGTCTCTTTCTCTCTCTGTGTGTGTCTCTCTGTCTGTCTGTGTCTCTGTCTCTCTCCTCTCTCTCTGTATCTCTGTCTCTCTGTCTGTCTCTCTTTCTCTCAGGTATGGGCTGTTTGAGAAGCGTCTGTTCCTCCTGGAGGAGGCAGAAGGGGGCTTTGATCAGTTCACTAGAAGCTACAGGACCTTTGGCGTGAACCGCATGGCTGACAACAGACTGGTGTTGAGGGAGTGGGCCCCAGCCGCGGAGGCCCTTTTCCTTACTGGAGACTTCAGTGAGTACTGTAGCAGACACACACACACACACACACACACACACGCGCAGAGTGACACACACACACACACACACACACTGTTATGCTGTTATTACCCATCTGTTTCCCTTTTGATGCTGTTATTACCCATCTGTTTCCCTTGTGATGCTGTTTTTACCCATCTGTTTCCCTTGTGATGCTGTTATTACCCATCTGTTTCCCTTGTGATGCTGTTGTTACCATCTGTTTCCCTTGTGATGCTGTTATTGCCATCTGTTTCCCTTGTGATATTGTTATTACCATCTGTTTCCCTTGTGATGCTGTTATTACCCATCTGTTTCCCTTGTGATGCTGTTATTACAATCTGTTTCCCTTGTGATGCTGTTTTTACCCATCTGTTTCCCTTGTGATGCTGTTATTACTATCTGTTTCCCTTGTGATGCTGTTATTACAATCTGTTTCCCTTGTGATGCTGTTATTACAATCTGTTTCCCTTGTGATGCTGTTATTACAATCTGTTTCCCTTGTGATGCTGTTATGACCATCTGTTTCCCTTGTGATGCTGTTATTACCATCTGTTTCCCTTGTGATGCTGTTATTACCATCTGTTTCCCTTTTTATGCTGTTATTTCCCATCGGTTTCCCTTGTGATGCTGTTATTACCCATCTGTTTCCCTTGTGATGCTGTTATTACCCATCTGTTTCCCTTGTGATGCTGTTATTACCATCTGTTTCCCTTGTGATGCTGTTATTACCATCTGTTTCCCTTGTGATGCTGTTATTACCATCTATTTCCCTTGTGATGCTGTTATTTCCCATCGGTTTCCCTTGTGATGCTGTTATTACCATCTGTTTCCCTTGTGATGCTGTTATTACCATCTGTTTCCCTTGTGATGCTGTTATTACCATCTGTTTCCCTTGTGATGCTGTTATTACCCATCGGTTTCCCTTGTGATGCTGTTATTACCCATCGGTTTCCCTTGTGATGCTGTTATTACCCATCTGTTTCCCTTGTGATGCTGTTATTACCCATCTGTTTCCCTTGTGATGCTGTTATTACCATCTGTTTCCCTTGTGATGCTGTTATTACCCATCTGTTTCCCTTGTGATGCTGTTATTACCCATCTGTTTCCCTTGTGATGCTGTTATTACCATCTGTTTCCCTTGTGATGCTGTTATTACCCATCTGTTCCCCTTGTGATGCTGTTATTACCCATCTGTTTCCCTTGTGATGCTGTTATTACCATCTGTTTCCCTTGTGATGCTGTTATTACCATCTGTTTCCCTTGTGATGCTGTTATTACCATCTGTTTCCCTTGTGATGCTGTTATTACCCATCTGTTTCCCTTGTGATGCTGTTATTACCATCTGTTTCCCTTGTGATGCTGTTATTACCCATCTGTTTCCCTTGTGATGCTGTTATTACCATCTGTTTCCCTTGTGATGCTGTTATTACCCATCTGTTTCCCTTGTGATGCTGTTATTACCCATCTGTTTCCCTTGTGATGCTGTTATTACCCATCTGTTTCCCTTGTGATGCTGTTATTACCATCTGTGTCCCTTGTGATGCTGTTATTACCATCTGTTTCCCTTGTGATGCTGTTTTTATATAATTGGAGGTTTGACCTGATCTGTCCTAACTGTAGTTTGGATGTTAACTTTATTGTTAGATACCCTTGAAGTTGGTGTTTTTTGTAAATAGTTGAAAACAAAGGCAACAGAGTGTTTTCCTGAAGGGGTTTTCAAAACACACACACACACACACACACACACACACACACACACACACACACACACACACACACACACACACACACAAATCAATCATGATTGGTTCGGCCTTTGTTCTGTTAGAAGTACTCTCTGAGCTCTCTTCCCTTTGGCCTCTACTTTGAAGGTAGACCGATACAGAATGGTCTGACTGGCATGCTTCATACTTAGGCACGGGGAAAAAAAGGAGTTGATTAATTGATGAGCAGCTCAAGCAGAGGTTGACCCTTTGGTTCTAGAAAACACCTGGAGGAAAATTACAGGTTACAGAGTATCTGTTCAGCTGAATCTGCTACACACCCTCTTTCTTGAGTCATCTTTCCTTGATTCCTCACATCCTCTCTCCTCACCTCCTTCTCAAAAACCATTGGAGAAGAAGTTACGAGGGAAGTGACCTTGGACCTTTTCATACTGCTCAGAAGGATGCAAGGAATCACAGAAAGACCAGTAGAGAGTGCAGGCTCATAGAACTCTGGTCTAAAGTAGTGCACTATATAGGGAATAGGGTGCCATAGGGCTCTGGTATAAAGTATTGCACTATATAGGGAGTATGGTGCCATAGGGCTCTGGTCTAAAGTAGTGCACTATATAGGGAATATGGTGCCATAGGGCTCTGGTCTAAAGTAGTGCACTATATAGGGAATATGGTGCCATAGGGCTCTGGTCTAAAGTAGTGCACTATATAAGGAATAGGGTGCCATTTCCTTTCTATCTTCATTAGGAGTTTTCGTTTATTCTTTCTTCTGCCCAACTAATGAAGGACCATTAGATGATTACATTACATCTCATTAGAAATGACTCGTTTGTTTTGTAGATCTCCTCATTTTGATAATGGACAGAATTACACATCCAAAATAATCAAGAAAGCTAATATTCATGTTTTTAAAAATCTTGTGGCCCAATGAAATCACTTAACGAGGCAATTAACAGACGTTCTAATTAGAAAACCATAAATGAGTTGTTGAGGAGTAAAGCATCATGTGAACAGAGTGCAGTAGGCAGGCTGGGGACACACACTGCTGCTGTCCTGCTGCTGTTCTGTCCCTCTGCTGCTGTTCTGTCCCGCTGCTGCTGTTCTGTCCCCCTGCTGCTGTTCTGTCCCCCTGCTGCTGTTCTGCTGCTGCTCTGTCCCGCTGCTGCTGTTCTGTCCCCCTGCTGCTGTCCTGCTGCTGGTCTGTCCCGCTGCTGCTGTTCTGTCCCTCGCTGTTCTGTCCCTCTGCTGCTGTTCTGTCCCCCTGCTGCTGTCCTGCTGCTGCTCTGTCCCGCTGCTGCTGCTCTGTCCCGCTGCTGCTGTTCTGTCCCACTGCTGCTGTTCTGTCCCACTGCTGCTGTTCTGTCCCACTGCTGCTGTTCTGTCCCTCTGCTGCTGTTCTGTCCCTCTGCTGCTGTTCTGTCCCTCTGCTGCTGTTCTGTCCCTCTGCTGCTGTTCTGTCCCCCTGCTGCTGTTCTGTCCCGCTGCTGCTGTTCTGTCCCCCTGCTGCTGTTCTGTCCCCCTGCTGCTGTCCTGCTGCTGCTCTGTCCCGCTGCTGCTGTTCTGTCCCGCTGCTGCTGTCCTGCTGCTGTTCTGTCCCGCTGCTGCTGTCCTGCTGCTGTTCTGTCCCGCTGCTGCTGTTCTGTCACACTGCTGCTGTCCTGCTGCTGTTCTGTCCCTCTGCTGCTGTTCTGTCCCGATGCTGTTCTGTCCCGCTGCTGCTGTCCCGCTGCTGCTGTTCTGTCCCGCTGCTGCTGTTCTGTCCCCCTGCTGCTGTTCTGTCCCGCTGCTGCTGTTCTGTCCCGCTGCTGCTGTTCTGTCCCGCTGCTGCTGTTCTGTCCCGCTGCTGCTGTTCTGTCCCGCTGCTGCTGTTCTGTCACGCTGCTGCTGTTCTGTCCCCCTGATGCTGTTCTGTCACACTGCTGCTGTTCTGTCCCCCTGCTGCTGTTCTGTCCCGCTGCTGCTGTTCTGTCCCGCTGCTGCTGTTCTGTCCCGCTGCTGCTGTTCTGTCCCGCTGCTGCTGTTCTGTCCCGCTGCTGCTGTTCTGTCCCGCTGCTGCTGTTCTGTCACACTGCTGCTGTTCTCTGCTGCTGTTCTGTCACACTGCTGCTGTCCTGCTGCTGTTCTGTCCCTCTGCTGCTGTTCTGTCCCTCTGCTGCTGTTCTGTCCCGCTGCTGCTGTTCTGTCCCCCTGCTGCTGTTCTGTCCCGCTGCTGCTGTTCTGTCCCGCTGCTGCTGTTCTGTCCCACTGCTGCTGTTCTGTCCCCCTGCTGCTGTCCTGCTACTGTTCTGTCCTGCTGCTGCTGCTGTTCTGTCCCGCTGCTGCTGTTCTGTCCCGCTGCTGCTGTTCTGTCCCGCTGCTGCTGTTCTGTCCCGCTGCTGCTGTTCTGTCCCGCTGCTGCTGCTGTTCTGTCCCCCTGCTGCTGTTCTTTCCCCCTCTTGCTGTTCTCTCACACTGCTGCTGTCCTGCTGCTGTTCTGTCCTGCTGCTGTTCTGTCCCCCTGCTGCTGTTCTTGTCGTCCTGCTGCTGTTCTGTCGTCCTGCTGCTGACATTGTCATCCTGCTGCTGTTCTGTCGTCCTGCTGCTGTTCTGTCGTCCTGCTGCTGTTCTGTCGTCCTGCTGCTGTTCTGTCGTCCTGCTGCTGTTCTGTCGTCCTGCTGCTGTTCTGTCGTCCTGCTGCTGTTCTGTCGTCCTGCTGCTGTTCTGTCCCCCTGCTGCTGGTCTGTCCCCCTGCTGCTGGTCTGTCCCCCTGCTGGTCTGTCCCGCTGCTGCTGTTCTGTCCCGCTGCTGTTCTGTCCCGCTGCTGTTCTGTCCCCCTGCTGCTGTTCTGTCCCGCTGCTGTTCTGTCCCCCTGCTGCTGTTCTGTCCCCCTGCTGCTGTTCTGTCCCCCTGCTGCTGTTCTGTCCTGCTGCTGTTCTGTCCCGCTGCTGTTCTGTCCCCCTGCTGCTGTTCTGTCCTGCTGCTGTTCTGTCCCGCTGCTGTTCTGTCCCCCTGCTGCTGTTCTGTCCTGCTGCTGTTCTGTCCCGCTGCTGTTCTGTCCCCCTGCTGCTGTTCTGTCCTGCTGCTGTTCTGTCCCCTGCTCCAAACAAAGATGTGGTTCAAATGGCACCCCATCCCCTATATACTCTACTCAAAAAAATAAAGGGAACACTAAAATAACACATCCTAAAATATATTTTTATTAAATAGGGGTGCTCATTGATTGTCTGTATTGTAATTGTTTTTAATAATCTGCCCAGGGACTGATTTTGAAAATTAGCCAGTTGGCTAAAACTGGCACTTAATGTGCACTGTCCCAAACTCAATTTAAAGGCAATGCTACCAAATACTAATTGAGTGTATGTAAACTTCTGACCCACTGTGAATGTAATGAAAGAATAGCTGAAATAAATCATTCTCTCTACTATTATTCTGACATTTCACATTCTTAAAATAAAGTGGTGATCCTAACTGACCTAAGACAGGACATTAAATGTCAGGAATTGTGAAAAACTGAGTTTAAACGTATTTGGCCAAGGTGTGTGTAAACTTCTGACTTCAACTGTGTGTGTATATATACACTGCTCAAAAAATAAAGGGAACACTAAAATAAAACATCCTAGATCTGAATGAATGAAATATTCTTATTAAATACTTTTTTCTTTACATAGTTGAATGTGCTGACAACAAATTCACACAAAAATGATCAATGGAAATCAAATTTATCAACCCATGGAGGTCTGGATTTGGAGTCACACTCAAAATTAAAGTGGAAAACCACACTACAGGCTGATCCAACTTTGATGTAATGTCCTTACAACAAGTCAAAATTAGGCTCAGTAGTGTGTGTGTGTGTGTGTGTGTGTGTGGCCTCCACGTGCCTGTATGACCTCCCTACAACGCATGGGCATGCTCCTGATGAGGTGGCGGATGGTCTCCTGAGGGATCTCCTCCCAGACCTGGACTAAAGCATCCGCCAACTCCTGGACAGTCTGTGGTGCAACGTGGCGTTGGTGGATGGAGTGAGACATGATGTCCCAGATGTGCTCAATTGGATTCAGGTCTGGGGAACGGGCGGGCCAGTCCATAGTTGGTCCATAGCATCAATGCCTTCCTCTTCCTCTGACACGCTCCAGCCACATGAGGTCTAGCATTGTCTTGCATTAGGAGGAAGCCAGGGCCAACCGCACCAGCATATGGTCTCACAAGGGGTCTGAGGATCTCATCTCGGTACCTAATGGCAGTCAGGCTACCTCTGGCGAGCACATGGAGGGCTGTGCGGCCCCCCCAAAGAAATGCCACCCCACACCATGACTGACCCACCGCCAAACCGGTCATGCTGGAGGATGTTGCAGGCAGCAGAACGTTCTCCACGGCGTCTCCAGACTCTGTCACGTCTGTCACATGTGCTCAGTGTGAACCTGCTTTCATCTGTGAAGAGCGCAGGGCGCCAGTGGCGAATTTGCCAATCTTGGTGTTCTCTGGCAAATGCCAAACGTCCTGCACGGTGTTGGGCTGTAAGCACAACCCCCACCTGTGGACGTCGGGCCCTCATACCACCCTCATGTAGTCTGTTTCTGACCGTTTGAGCAGACACATGTACATTTGTGGCCTGCTGGAGGTCATTTTGCAGGGCTCTGGCAGTGCTCCTCCTGCTCCTCCTTGCACAAAGGCGGAGGTAGCGGTCCTGCTGCTGGGTTGTTGCCCTCCTACGGCCTCCTCCACATCTCCTGATGTACTGGCCTGTCTCCTGGTAGCGCCTCCATTCTCTGGACACTACGCTGACAGACACAGCAAACCTTCTTGCCACAGCTCGCATTGATGTGTCATCCTGGATGAGCTGCACTACCTGAGCCACTTGTGTGGGTTGTAGACTCCGTCTCATGCTACCACTAGAGTGAAAGCACCGCCAGCATTCAAAAGTGACCCAGGAAGCATAGGAACTGAGAAGTGGTCTGTGGTCACCACCTGTAGAACCACTCCTTTATTGGGGGGTGTCTTGCTAATTGCCTATAATTTCCACCTGTTGTCTATTCCACTTGCACAACAGCATGTGAAATGTATTGTCAATCAGTGTTGCTTCCTAAGTGGACAGTTTGATTTCACAGAAGTGTGATTGACTTGGAGTTACATTGTGTTGTTTAAGTGTTCCCTTTATTTTTTTGAGCTGTGTAGTACACAACTTTTGAACAGGGCCCAACTGGGTTCTGGTTAAAAGTAGTGCACTATGTAGGGAATAGGGTTCTATAGGGCTCTGGTCTAAAGTAGTGCACTATATAGGGAATAGGGTGCCATTCAGGATGTGTTCTTCACCAAACAGACAAGCTGCAGCTGGGTTGTGATGACAAAGAGAACAGAACAACACATTCTGTGTCCCGATGGCACCCTAGTCCCTTTGCAGTGCACTATATAGGACAGGGCTCTCCTACACTATATAGGACAGGGCTCTCCTACACTATATAGGACAGGGCTCTCCGACACTATATAGGACAGGGCTCTCCGACACTATATAGGACAGGGCTCTCCGACACTATATAGGACAGGGCTCTCCTACACTATATAGGACAGGGCTCTCCGACACTATATAGGACAGGGCTCTCCGACACTATATAGGACAGGGCTCTCCTACACTATATAGGACAGGGCTCTCCTACACTATATAGGACAGGGCTCTCCGACACTATATAGGACAGGGCTCTCCGACACTATATAGGACAGGGCTCTCCTACACTATATAGGACAGGGCTCTCCTACACTATATAGCTCTCCTACACTATATAGGACAGGGCTCTCCGACACTATATAGGACAGGGCTCTCCTACACTATATAGCTCTCCTACACTATATAGGACAGGGCTCTCCTACACTATATAGGACAGGGCTCTCCTACACTATATAGGACAGGGCTCTCCTACACTATATAGCTCTCCTACACTATATAGGACAGGGCTCTCCTACACTATATAGGACAGGGCTCTCCTACACTATATAGGACAGGGCTCTCCTACACTATATAGGACAGGGCTCTCCTACACTATATAGGACAGGGCTCTCCGACACTATATAGGACAGGGCTCTCCTACACTATATAGGACAGGGCTCTCCTACACTATATAGGACAGGGCTCTCCTACACTATATAGGACAGGGCTCTCCTACACTATATAGGACAGGGCTCTCCTACACTATATAGGACAGGGCTCTCCTACACTATATAGGACAGGGCTCTCCTACACTATATAGCTCTCCTACACTATATAGGACAGGGCTCTCCTACACTATATAGGACAGGGCTCTCCTACACTATATAGGACAGGGCTCTCCGACACTATATAGGACAGGGCTCTCCTACACTATATAGGACAGGGCTCTCCTACACTATATAGGACAGGGCTCTCCTACACTATATAGGACAGGGCTCTCCGACACTATATAGGACAGGGCTCTCCTACACTATATAGGACAGGGCTCTCCTACACTATATAGGACAGGGCTCTCCTACACTATATAGGACAGGGCTCTCCGACACTATATAGGACAGGGCTCTCCTACACTATATAGGACAGGGCTCTCCTACACTATATAGGACAGGGCTCTCCTACACTATATAGGACAGGGCTCTCCTACACTATATAGGACAGGGCTCTCCGACACTATATAGGACAGGGCTCTCCTACACTATATAGGACAGGGCTCTCCTACACTATATAGGACAGGGCTCTCCTACACTATATAGGACAGGGCTCTCCTACACTATATAGGACAGGGCTCTCCGACACTATATAGGACAGGGCTCTCCTACACTATATAGGACAGGGCTCTCCTACACTATATAGCTCTCCTACACTATATAGGACAGGGCTCTCCTACACTATATAGGACAGGGCTCTCCGACACTATATAGGACAGGGCTCTCCTACACTATATAGGACAGGGCTCTCCGACACTATATAGGACAGGGCTCTCCTACACTATATAGGACAGGGCTCTCCTACACTATATAGGACAGGGCTCTCCGACACTATATAGGACAGGGCTCTCCTACACTATATAGGACAGGGCTCTCCTACACTATATAGGACAGGGCTCTCCTACACTATATAGGACAGGGCTCTCCTACACTATATAGGACAGGGCTCTCCTACACTATATAGGACAGGGCTCTCCGACACTATATAGGACAGGGCTCTCCTACACTATATAGGACAGGGCTCTCCTACACTATATAGGACAGGGCTCTCCTACACTATATAGGACAGGGCTCTCCGACACTATATAGGACAGGGCTCTCCGACACTATATAGGACAGGGCTCTCTGACACTATATAGGACAGGGCTCTCCGACACTATATAGGACAGGGCTCTCCTACACTATATAGGACAGGGCTCTCCTACACTATATAGGACAGGGCTCTCCGACACTATATAGGACAGGGCTATCCTACACTATATAGGACAGGGCTCTCCTACACTATATAGGACAGGGCTCTCCTACACTATATAGGACAGGGCTATCCTACACTATATAGGACAGGGCTCTCCTACACTATATAGGACAGGGCTCTCCTACACTATATAGGACAGGGCTCTCCTACACTATATAGGACAGGGCTCTCCGACACTATATAGGACAGGGCTATCCTACACTATATAGGACAGGGCTCTCCTACACTATATAGGACAGGGCTCTCCTACACTATATAGGACAGGGCTCTCCTACACTATATAGGACAGGGCTCTCCTACACTATATAGCTCTCCTACACTATATAGGACAGGGCTCTCCTACACTATATAGGACAGGGCTCTCCTACACTATATAGGACAGGGCTCTCCTACACTATATAGCTCTCCTACACTATATAGGACAGGGCTCTCCTACACTATATAGGACAGGGCTCTCCTACACTATATAGGACAGGGCTCTCCGACACTATATAGGACAGGGCTCTCCTACACTATATAGGACAGGGCTCTCCTACACTATATAGCTCTCCTACACTATATAGGACAGGGCTCTCCGACACTATATAGGACAGGGCTCTCCTACACTATATAGGACAGGGCTCTCCTACACTATATAGGACAGGGCTCTCCGACACTATATAGGACAGTGCTCTCCGACCCTATATAGGACAGGGCTCTCCGACACTATATAGGACAGGGCTCTCCTACACTATATAGGACAGGGCTCTCCTACACTATATAGGACAGGGCTCTCCTACACTATATAGGACAGGGCTCTCCTACACTATATAGGACAGGGCTCTCCTACACTATATAGGACAGGGCTCTCCTACACTATATAGGACAGGGCTCTCCGACACTATATAGGACAGGGCTCTCCGACACTATATAGGACAGGGCTCTCCTACACTATATAGGACAGGGCTCTCCTACACTATATAGGACAGGGCTCTCCTACACTATATAGGACAGGGCTCTCCGACACTATATAGGACAGGGCTCTCCTACACTATATAGGACAGGGCTCTCCTACACTATATAGGACAGGGCTCTCCTACACTATATAGGACAGGGCTCTCCTACACTATATAGGACAGGGCTCTCCTACACTATATAGGACAGGGCTCTCCTACACTATATAGGACAGGGCTCTCCTACACTATATAGGACAGGGCTCTCCGACACTATATAGGACAGGGCTCTCCGACACTATATAGGACAGGGCTCTCCTACACTATATAGGACAGGGCTCTCCTACACTATATAGGACAGGGCTCTCCTACACTATATAGCTCTCCTACACTATATAGGACAGGGCTCTCCTACACTATATAGGACAGGGCTCTCCTACACTATATAGGACAGGGCTCTCCGACACTATATAGGACAGGGCTCTCCTACACTATATAGGACAGGGCTCTCCTACACTATATAGGACAGGGCTCTCCTACACTATATAGGACAGGGCTCTCCTACACTATATAGGACAGGGCTCTCCGACCCTATATAGGACAGGGCTCTCCTACACTATATAGGACAGGGCTCTCCGACACTATATAGCTCTCCTACACTATATAGGACAGGGCTCTCCTACACTATATAGGACAGGGCTCTCCGACACTATATAGCTCTCCTACACTATATAGGACAGGGCTCTCCTACACTATATAGGACAGGGCTCTCCTACACTATATAGGACAGGGCTCTCCGACACTATATAGGACAGGGCTCTCCTACACTATATAGGACAGGGCTCTCCTACACTATAGGACAGGGCTCTCCTACACTATATAGCTCTCCTACACTATATAGGACAGGGCTCTCCTACACTATATAGCTCTCCTACACTATATAGGACAGGGCTCTCCTACACTATATAGGACAGGGCTCTCCTACACTATATAGGACAGGGCTCTCCTACACTATATAGGACAGGGCTCTCCTACACTATATAGGACAGGGCTCTCCTACACTATATAGGACAGGGCTCTCCTACACTATATAGGACAGGGCTCTCCTACACTATATAGGACAGGGCTCTCCTACACTATATAGGACAGGGCTCTCCTACACTATATAGGACAGGGCTCTCCTACACTATATAGGACAGGGCTCTCCTACACTATATAGGACAGGGCTCTCCGACACTATATAGGACAGGGCTCTCCGACACTATATAGGACAGGGCTCTCCTACACTATATAGGACAGGGCTCTCCTACACTATATAGGACAGGGCTCTCCTACACTATATAGGACAGGGCTCTCCTACACTATATAGGACAGGGCTCTCCTACACTATATAGGACAGGGCTCTCCTACACTATATAGGACAGGGCTCTCCTACACTATATAGGACAGGGCTCTCCTACACTATATAGGACAGGGCTCTCCTACACTATATAGGACAGGGCTCTCCTACACTATATAGGACAGGGCTCTCCTACACTATATAGGACAGGGCTCTCCGACCCTATATAGGACAGGGCTCTCCGACACTATATAGGACAGGGCTCTCCTACACTATATAGGACAGGGCTCTCCTACACTATATAGGACAGGGCTCTCCTACACTATATAGGACAGGGCTCTCCTACACTATATAGGACAGGGCTCTCCTACACTATATAGGACAGGGCTCTCCTACACTATATAGGACAGGGCTCTCCGACACTATATAGGACAGGGCTCTCCTACACTATATAGGACAGGGCTCTCCTACACTATATAGGACAGGGCTCTCCTACACTATATAGGACAGGGCTCTCCGACACTATATAGGACAGGGCTCTCCTACACTATATAGGACAGGGCTCTCCTACACTATATAGGACAGGGCTCTCCTACACTATATAGGACAGGGCTCTCCTACACTATATAGGACAGGGCTCTCCGACCCTATATAGGACAGGGCTCTCCTACACTATATAGGACAGGGCTCTCCGACACTATATAGGACAGGGCTCTCCTACACTATATAGCTCTCCTACACTATATAGGACAGGGCTCTCCGACACTATATAGCTCTCCTACACTATATAGGACAGGGCTCTCCTACACTATATAGCTCTCCTACACTATATAGGACAGGGCTCTCCTACACTATATAGCTCTCCTACACTATATAGGACAGGGCTCTCCGACACTATATAGCTCTCCTACACTATATAGGACAGGGCTCTCCTACACTATATAGGACAGGGCTCTCCTACACTATATAGGACAGGGCTCTCCTACACTATATAGGACAGGGCTCTCCTACACTATATAGGACAGGGCTCTCCGACACTATATAGGACAGGGCTCTCCTACACTATATAGGACAGGGCTCTCCTACACTATATAGGACAGGGCTCTCCTACACTATATAGGACAGGGCTCTCCTACACTATATAGGACAGGGCTCTCCTACACTATATAGGACAGGGCTCTCCGACACTATATAGGACAGGGCTCTCCGACACTATATAGCTCTCCTACACTATATAGGACAGGGCTCTCCTACACTATATAGGACAGGGCTCTCCTACACTATATAGGACAGGGCTCTCCGACACTATATAGGACAGGGCTCTCCTACACTATATAGCTCTCCTACACTATATAGGACAGGGCTCTCCGACACTATATAGCTCTCCTACACTATATAGGACAGGGCTCTCCTACACTATATAGCTCTCCTACACTATATAGGACAGGGCTCTCCTACACTATATAGGACAGGGCTCTCCTACACTATATAGGACAGGGCTCTCCTACACTATATAGCTCTCCTACACTATATAGGACAGGGCTCTCCTACACTATATAGGACAGGGCTCTCCTACACTATATAGGACAGGGCTCTCCTACACTATATAGGACAGGGCTCTCCTACACTATATAGGACAGGGCTCTCCTACACTATATAGGACAGGGCTCTCCTACACTATATAGGACAGGGCTCTCCTACACTATATAGGACAGGGCTCTCCTACACTATATAGGACAGGGCTCTCCGACACTATATAGGACAGGGCTCTCCGACACTATATAGGACAGGGCTCTCCGACACTATATAGGACAGGGCTCTCCTACACTATATAGGACAGGGCTCTCCTACACTATATAGGACAGGGCTCTCCTACACTATATAGGACAGGGCTCTCCTACACTATATAGGACAGGGCTCTCCTACACTATATAGGACAGGGCTCTCCTACACTATATAGGACAGGGCTCTCCTACACTATATAGGACAGGGCTCTCCTACACTATATAGGACAGGGCTCTCCTACACTATATAGGACAGGGCTCTCCTACACTATATAGGACAGGGCTCTCCTACACTATATAGGACAGGGCTCTCCTACACTATATAGGACAGGGCTCTCCTACACTATATAGGACAGGGCTCTCCTACACTATATAGGACAGGGCTCTCCGACACTATATAGGACAGGGCTCTCCTACACTATATAGGACAGGGCTCTCCTACACTAAATAGGACAGGGCTCTCCTACACTATATAGGACAGGGCTCTCCGACACTATATAGGACAGGGCTCTCCGACACTATATAGGACAGGGCTCTCCTACACTATATAGGACAGGGCTCTCCTACACTATATAGGACAGGGCTCTCCTACACTATATAGGACAGGGCTCTCCTACACTATATAGCTCTCCTACACTATATAGGACAGGGCTCTCCTACACTATATAGGACAGGGCTCTCCGACACTATATAGGACAGGGCTCTCCGACACTATATAGGACAGGGCTCTCCTACACTATATAGGACAGGGCTCTCCTACACTATATAGGACAGGGCTCTCCTACACTATATAGGACAGGGCTCTCCTACACTATATAGGACAGGGCTCTCCTACACTATATAGGACAGGGCTCTCCTACACTATATAGGACAGGGCTCTCCTACACTATATAGGACAGGGCTCTCCGACACTATATAGGACAGGGCTCTCCTACACTATATAGGACAGGGCTCTCCTACACTATATAGGACAGGGCTCTCCTACACTATATAGGACAGGGCTCTCCTACACTATATAGGACAGGGCTCTCCTACACTATATAGGACAGGGCTCTCCGACACTATATAGGACAGGGCTCTCCTACACTATATAGGACAGGGCTCTCCTACACTATATAGGACAGGGCTCTCCTACACTATATAGGACAGGGCTCTCCTACACTATATAGGACAGGGCTCTCCTACACTATATAGGACAGGGCTCTCCTACACTATATAGGACAGGGCTCTCCGACACTATATAGGACAGGGCTCTCCTACACTATATAGGACAGGGCTCTCCAAAACTATATAGGACAGGGCTCTCCTACACTATATAGGACAGGGCTCTCCTACACTATATAGGACAGGGCTCTCCGACACTATATAGGACATGGCTCTCCTACACTATATAGGACAGGGCTCTCCTACACTATATAGGACAGGGCTCTCCATCACTATATAGGACAGGGCTCTCCTACACTATATAGGACAGGGCTCTCCTACACTATATAGGACAGGGCTCTCCTACACTATATAGGACAGGGCTCTCCTACACTATATAGGACAGGGCTCTCCTACACTATATAGGACAGGGCTCTCCTACACTATATAGGACAGGGCTCTCCTACACTATATAGGACAGGGCTCTCCTACACTATATAGGACAGGGCTCTCCTACACTATATAGGACAGGGCTCTCCTACACTATATAGGACAGGGCTCTCCTACACTATATAGGACAGGGCTCTCCTACACTATATATCTCTCCTACACTATATAGGACAGGGCTCTCCTACACTATATAGGACAGGGCTCTCCGACACTATATAGGACAGGGCTCTCCTACACTATATAGGACAGGGCTCTCCTACACTATATAGGACAGGGCTCTCCTACACTATATAGGACAGGGCTCTCCTACACTATATAGGACAGGGCTCTCCTACACTATATAGCTCTCCTACACTATATAGGACAGGGCTCTCCTACACTATATAGGACAGGGCTCTCCGACACTATATAGGACAGGGCTCTCCTACACTATATAGGACAGGGCTCTCCTACACTATATAGGACAGGGCTCTCCTACACTATATAGGACAGGGCTCTCCGACACTATATAGGACAGGGCTCTCCTACACTATATAGGACAGGGCTCTCCTACACTATATAGCTCTCCTACACTATATAGGACAGGGCTCTCCTACACTATATAGGACAGGGCTCTCCTACACTATATAGGACAGGGCTCTCCTACACTATATAGGACAGGGCTCTCCGACACTATATAGGACAGGGCTCTCCTACACTATATAGGACAGGGCTCTCCTACACTATATAGGACAGGGCTCTCCTACACTATATAGGACAGGGCTCTCCTACACTATATAGGACAGGGCTCTCCGACACTATATAGGACAGGGCTCTCCTACACTATATAGGACAGGGCTCTCCTACACTATATAGGACAGGGCTCTCCTACACTATATAGGACAGGGCTCTCCGACACTATATAGGACAGGGCTCTCCTACACTATATAGGACAGGGCTCTCCTACACTATATAGCTCTCCTACACTATATAGGACAGGGCTCTCCTACACTATATAGGACAGGGCTCTCCTACACTATATAGCTCTCCTACACTATATAGGACAGGGCTCTCCTACACTATATAGGACAGGGCTCTCCGACACTATATAGGACAGGGCTCTCCTACACTATATAGGACAGGGCTCTCCTACACTATATAGGACAGGGCTCTCCTACACTATATAGGACAGGGCTCTCCTACACTATATAGGACAGGGCTCTCCTACACTATATAGGACAGGGCTCTCCTACACTATATAGGACAGGGCTCTCCTACACTATATAGCTCTCCTACACTATATAGGACAGGGCTCTCCTACACTATATAGGACAGGGCTCTCCTACACTATATAGCTCTCCTACACTATATAGGACAGGGCTCTCCTACACTATATAGGACAGGGCTCTCCTACACTATATAGGACAGGGCTCTCCTACACTATATAGGACAGGGCTCTCCTACACTATATAGGACAGGGCTCTCCTACACTATATAGGACAGGGCTCTCCTACACTATATAGGACAGGGCTCTCCTACACTATATAGGACAGGGCTCTCCTACACTATATAGGACAGGGCTCTCCGACACTATATAGGACAGGGCTCTCCTACACTATATAGGACAGGGCTCTCCTACACTATATAGGACAGGGCTCTCCGACACTATATAGGACAGGGCTCTCCTACACTATATAGGACAGGGCTCTCCTACACTATATAGGACAGGGCTCTCCTACACTATATAGGACAGGGCTCTCCTACACTATATAGGACAGGGCTCTCCTACACTATATAGGACAGGGCTCTCCGACCCTATATAGGACAGGGCTCTCCTACACTATATAGGACAGGGCTCTCCTACACTATATAGGACAGGGCTCTCCTACACTATATAGGACAGGGCTCTCCTACACTATATAGCTCTCCTACACTATATAGGACAGGGCTCTCCGACCCTGTTCCTAGAGAGAGACCCTCCTGTAACTTACAGGACAGCATCTCTCCAGGAACAGGGTTGGAGTTATAACCTACAGGAGGGTATCTCTCCAGGAACAGGGTTGGAGTTAAAACCTACAGGAGGGTATCTCTCCAGGAACAGGGTTGGAGAGCCCTGACGCAGGGAATAGAGTTCCATTTGGGAGGCAGCCACAGTCTCCCACAGTATTCATTCTGTTTACTAGAGCCCAGGTCCAATCCAATGTTTATTGTCCTCATAGATTTTTCTTCCAGTTCTTTCCTCCATTCTGTCTTTCCCTCTCTTTCCCTCTGTCTATTCGTCTGTTAATTATTCAGCAAAGACCGTGGGCTGTGGCTCAGGCCCAATATTCATTTTTGGCAGAGATTACATTCTGAGAGAGAGAGAGAGAGAGAGAGAGAGAGAGAGAAAATTCTGACACGCGTACAGGAGTCTACACATGCACACGGAGCGAGAGAGAGAGAGATTACGTTTTGACATTGGCTCCGTCAAATTATTTGATTTCAATTTCACAGCTGATATGGAAAAAGCCCAGAATCCCCGGTCATGAATATGGTGCTGGTTTTGATACATAATACGTACATCCTGCTTCCTAAATGGCATCCTTTTCCTGTACATACAAATACAGGAACCCCATGGGCCCTGATCAATAGAAGTGCACTAAATAGGCAGTAGGGTGGCATTTTGGCTGTAAACCCCCCAGGGTTTCATATAGAGCTCTTCATGCTAAGAGAAATAAAGTATTATTGTTGCCTGAGCGTCTACAGCAGTGGTTCTTCATCCTGACCCTTCATCACAGCTGCACCATCGAGAGCATCCTGACCGGTTGCATCACCGCCTGGTATGGCAACTGGCTCTGCATCCAACCGTAAGGCGCTACAGAGGGTAGTGTGTACGGCCCAGTATATCGCTGGGGGCCAAATCCCGCCGCCTAGGACCTAATATACTAGTCGGGTTCAGAGGAAGTGCCAAAAAATACTTAGTCTCCAGTCAACCAAGTCATGGACTGTTCTCTCTGCTACCGCACGGCAAGCGGTACCGGATCGCCAAGTCTAGGTCCAAAAGGCTCCTCAACAGCTTCTACCCCCCCCCCCCCCCCCCCCAAGAAATAAGACTTCCTAACAATTAATCAAATGGCCACCTGGACTATTTACATTGACCTGTCCCCCACCACCTGTTTTAGACTGCTGCTACTCTCTGTTTATTATCTGTGTATAGTCACTTTACCCCCATCTACATGTACACTACCTGTCAAACTACCTGTCAAACACCTACTCATTCAAGGGTTTTTCTTTATTTGTACTATGTTCTACATTGTATTATAATAGTGAAGACATCAAAACTACGAAATAACACATATGGAATCATGTAGTAACCCAAAAAAGTGTTAAACGAATCAAAATATATTTGAGATTCTTCAAATAGCCTTGATTTTCATTTTACAATGATTTTCTGATAATATAATTTGTATCGTGTGTTTATTCCAGTACCAAGATTAAACCCTAGTCTAGAGTATAGTGCCCTAGTCTAGAGGATAGTGCCCTAGTCTAGAGGATAGTGCCCTAGTCTAGAGTATAGTGCCCTAGTCTAGAGTATAGTGCCCTAGTCTAGAGGATAGTGCCCTAGTCTAGAGGATAGTGCCCTAGTCTAGAGGATAGTGCCCTAGTCTAGAGTATAGTGCCCTAGTCTAGAGTATAGTGCCCTAGTCTAGAGTATAGTGCCCTAGTCTAGAGTATAGTGCCCTAGTCTAGAGGATAGTGCCCTAGTCTAGAGGATAGTGCCCTAGTCTAGAGGATAGTGCCCTAGTCTAGAGGATAGTGCCCTAGTCTAGAGTATAGTGCCCTAGTCTAGAGGATAGTGCCCTAGTCTAGAGTATAGTGCCCTAGTCTAGAGTATAGTGCCCTAGTCTAGAGGATAGTGCCCTAGTCTAGAGTATAGTGCCCTAGTCTAGAGTATAGTGCCCTAGTCTAGAGGATAGTGCCCTAGTCTAGAGTATAGTGCCCTAGTCTAGAGTATAGTGCCCTAGTCTAGAGGATAGTGCCCTAGTCTAGAGGATAGTGCCCTAGTCTAGAGTATAGTGCCCTAGTCTAGAGTATAGTGCCCTAGTCTAGAGTATAGTGCCCTAGTCTAGAGGATAGTGCCCTAGTCTAGAGGATAGTGCCCTAGTCTAGAGGATAGTGCCCTAGTCTAGAGGATAGTGCCCTAGTCTAGAGTATATAGTGCCCTAGTCTAGAGGATAGTGCCCTAGTCTAGAGGATAGTGGATCAGGCTCTAGCTCTCTACCGGTCAGGCTCTAGCTCTCTACCGGTCAGGCTCTGGCTCTCTACCGGTCAGGCTCTAGCTCTCCCATCAGAGTAGACCCATTTCAGAACGTCTCTCCTGTTAGAGTAGACCCACTAGTATCAGAACGTCTCTCCCGTTACAGAGTAGACCCACTAGTATCAGAACGTCTCTCCTGTTACAGAGTAGACCCACTAGTATCAGAACGTCTCTCCTGTTACAGAGTAGACCCACTAGTATCAGAACGTCTCTCCTGTTACAGAGTAGACCCACTAGTATCAGAACGTCTCTCCTGTTAGAGTAGACCCACTAGTATCAGAACGTCTCTCCCGTTACAGAGTAGACCCACTAGTATCAGAACGTCTCTCCTGTTACAGAGTAGACCCACTAGTATCAGAACGTCTCTCCTGTTAGAGTAGACCCACTAGTATCAGAACGTCTCTCCTGTTAGAGTAGACCAACTAGTATCAGAACTTCTCTCCTGTTAGAGTAGACCCACTAGTATCAGAACGTCTCTCCTGTTACAGAGTAGACCCACTAGTATCAGAACGTCTCTCCCGTTACAGAGTAGACCCACTAGTATCAGAACTTCTCTCCTGTTAGAGTAGACCCACTAGTATCAGAACGTCTCTCCTGTTACAGAGTAGACCCACTAGTATGAGAACGTCTCTCCTGTTACAGAGTAGACCCACTAGTATCAGAACGTCTCTCCCGTTACAGAGTAGACCCACTAGTATCAGAACGTCTCTCCCGTTACAGAGTAGACCCACTAGTATCAGAACGTCTCTCCTGTTACAGAGTAGACCCACTAGTATCAGAACGTCTCTCCTGTTAGAGTAGACCCACTAGTATCAGAACGTCTCTCCTGTTAGAGTAGACCCACTAGTATCAGAACGTCTCTCCTGTTAGAGTAGACCCACTAGTATCAGAACGTCTCTCCTGTTAGAGTAGACCCACTAGTATCAGAACGTCTCTCCCGTTACAGAGTAGACCCACTAGTATCAGAACTTCTCTCCTGTTAGAGTAGACCCACTAGTATCAGAACGTCTCTCCTGTTACAGAGTAGACCCACTAGTATGAGAACGTCTCTCCTGTTACAGAGTAGACCCACTAGTATCAGAACGTCTCTCCCGTTACAGAGTAGACCCACTAGTATCAGAACGTCTCTCCCGTTACAGAGTAGACCCACTAGTATCAGAACGTCTCTCCTGTTACAGAGTAGACCCACTAGTATCAGAACGTCTCTCCTGTTAGAGTAGACCCACTAGTATCAGAACGTCTCTCCTGTTAGAGTAGACCCACTAGTATCAGAACGTCTCTCCTGTTAGAGTAGACCCACTAGTATCAGAACGTCTCTCCTGTTAGAGTAGACCCACTAGTATCAGAACGTCTCTCCCGTTACAGAGTAGACCCACTAGTATCAGAACGTCTCTCCTGTTACAGAGTAGACCCACTAGTATCAGAACGTCTCTCCTGTTAGAGTAGACCCACTAGTATCAGAACGTCTCTCCTGTTAGAGTAGACCCACTAGTATCAGAACGTCTCTCCTGTTAGAGTAGACCCACTAGTATCAGAACGTCTCTCCTGTTAGAGTAGACCCACTAGTATCAGAACGTCTCTCCCGTTACAGAGTAGACCCACTAGTATCAGAACGTCTCTCCTGTTACAGAGTAGACCCACTAGTATCAGAACGTCTCTCCTGTTACAGAGTAGACCCACTAGTATCAGAACGTCTCTCCTGTTACAGAGTAGACCCACTAGTATCAGAACGTCTCTCCTGTTAGAGTAGACCCACTAGTATCAGAACGTCTCTCCTGTTAGAGTAGACCCACTAGTATCAGAACGTCTCTCCTGTTAGAGTAGACCCACTAGTATCAGAACGTCTCTCCTGTTAGAGTAGACCCACTAGTATCAGAACGTCTCTCCCGTTACAGAGTAGACCCACTAGTATCAGAACGTCTCTCCTGTTACAGAGTAGACCCACTAGTATCAGAACGTCTCTCCTGTTAGAGTAGACCCACTAGTATCAGAACGTCTCTCCTGTTAGAGTAGACCCACTAGTATCAGAACGTCTCTCCTGTTAGAGTAGACCCACTAGTATCAGAACGTCTCTCCTGTTAGAGTAGACCCACTAGTATCAGAACGTCTCTCCCGTTACAGAGTAGACCCACTAGTATCAGAACGTCTCTCCTGTTACAGAGTAGACCCACTAGTATCAGAACGTCTCTCCTGTTACAGAGTAGACCCACTAGTATCAGAACGTCTCTCCTGTTACAGAGTAGACCCACTAGTATCAGAACGTCTCTCCCGTTACAGAGTAGACCCACTAGTATCAGAACGTCTCTCCCGTTACAGAGTAGACCCACTAGTATCAGAACGTCTCTCCTGTTACAGAGTAGACCCACTAGTATCAGAACGTCTCTCCTGTTACAGAGTAGACCCACTAGTATCAGAACGTCTCTCCTGTTAGATTAGACCCACTAGTATCAGAACGTCTCTCCTGTTACAGAGTAGACCCACTAGTATCAGAACGTCTCTCCTGTTAGAGTAGACCCACTAGTATCAGAACGTCTCTCCCGTTACAGAGTAGACCCACTAGTATCAGAACGTCTCTCCTGTTAGAGTAGACCCACTAGTATCAGAACGTCTCTCCTGTTACAGAGTAAACCCACTAGTATCAGAACGTCTCTCCCGTTACAGAGTAGACCCACTAGTATCAGAACGTCTCTCCTGTTACAGAGTAGACCCACTAGTATCAGAACGTCTCTCCTGTTAGAGTAGACCCACTAGTATTAGAACGTCTCTCCTGTTAGAGTAGACCCACTAGTATCAGAACGTCTCTCCTGTTACAGAGTAGACCCACTAGTATCAGAACGTCTCTCCTGTTACAGAGTAGACCCACTAGTATCAGAACGTCTCTCCTGTTAGAGTAGACCCACTAGTATCAGAACGTCTCTCCTGTTACAGAGTAGACCCACTAGTATGAGAACGTCTCTCCTGTTACAGAGTAGACCCACTAGTATCAGAATGTCTCTCCCGTTACAGAGTAGACCCACTAGTATGAGAACGTCTCTCCTGTTACAGAGTAGACCCACTAGTATCAGAACGTCTCTCCTGTTACAGAGTAGACCCACTAGTATCAGAACGTCTCTCCTGTTACAGTAGACCCACTAGTATCAGAACGTCTCTCCTGTTAGAGTAGACCCACTAGTATCAGAACGTCTCTCCTGTTAGAGTAGACCCACTAGTATCAGAACGTCTCTCCTGTTAGAGTAGACCCACTAGTATCAGAACGTCTCTCCTGTTAGAGTAGACCCACTAGTATCAGAACGTCTCTCCTGTTAGAGTAGACCCACTAGTATCAGAACGTCTCTCCTGTTAGAGTAGACCCACTAGTATCAGAACGTCTCTCCTGTTAGAGTAGACCCACTAGTATCAGAACGTCTCTCCTGTTAGAGTAGACCCACTAGTATCAGAACGTCTCTCCTGTTAGAGTAGACCCACTAGTATCAGAACGTCTCTCCTGTTAGAGTAGACCCACTAGTATCAGAACGTCTCTCCCGTTACAGAGTAGACCCACTAGTATCAGAACGTCTCTCCTGTTAGAGTAGACCCACTAGTATCAGAACGTCTCTCCTGTTACAGAGTAAACCCACTAGTATCAGAACGTCTCTCCCGTTACAGAGTAGACCCACTAGTATCAGAACGTCTCTCCTGTTACAGAGTAGACCCACTAGTATCAGAACGTCTCTCCTGTTAGAGTAGACCCACTAGTATTAGAACGTCTCTCCTGTTAGAGTAGACCCACTAGTATCAGAACGTCTCTCCTGTTACAGAGTAGACCCACTAGTATCAGAACGTCTCTCCTGTTACAGAGTAGACCCACTAGTATCAGAACGTCTCTCCTGTTAGAGTAGACCCACTAGTATCAGAACGTCTCTCCTGTTACAGAGTAGACCCACTAGTATGAGAACGTCTCTCCTGTTACAGAGTAGACCCACTAGTATCAGAATGTCTCTCCCGTTACAGAGTAGACCCACTAGTATGAGAACGTCTCTCCTGTTACAGAGTAGACCCACTAGTATCAGAACGTCTCTCCTGTTACAGAGTAGACCCACTAGTATCAGAACGTCTCTCCTGTTACAGTAGACCCACTAGTATCAGAACGTCTCTCCTGTTAGAGTAGACCCACTAGTATCAGAACGTCTCTCCTGTTAGAGTAGACCCACTAGTATCAGAACGTCTCTCCTGTTAGAGTAGACCCACTAGTATCAGAACGTCTCTCCTGTTAGAGTAGACCCACTAGTATCAGAACGTCTCTCCTGTTAGAGTAGACCCACTAGTATCAGAACGTCTCTCCTGTTAGAGTAGACCCACTAGTATCAGAACGTCTCTCCTGTTAGAGTAGACCCACTAGTATCAGAACGTCTCTCCTGTTAGAGTAGACCCACTAGTATCAGAACGTCTCTCCTGTTAGAGTAGACCCACTAGTATCAGAACGTCTCTCCTGTTAGAGTAGACCCACTAGTATCAGAACGTCTCTCCTGTTACAGAGTAGACCCACTAGTATCAGAACGTCTCTCCTGTTACAGAGTAGACCCACTAGTATCAGAACGTCTCTCCTGTTAGAGTAGACCCACTAGTATCAGAACGTCTCTCCTGTTAGAGTAGACCCACTAGTATCAGAACGTCTCTCCTGTTAGAGTAGACCCACTAGTATCAGAACGTCTCTCCTGTTAGAGTAGACCCACTAGTATGAGAACGTCTCTCCTGTTACAGAGTAGACCCACTAGTATCAGAACGTCTCTCCTGTTACAGAGTAGACCCACTAGTATCAGAACGTCTCTCCTGTTAGAGTAGACCCACTAGTATCAGAACGTCTCTCCTGTTAGAGTAGACCCACTAGTATCAGAACGTCTCTCCTGTTACAGTAGACCCACTAGTATCAGAACGTCTCTCCTGTTAGAGTAGACCCACTAGTATCAGAACGTCTCTCCTGTTAGAGTAGACCCACTAGTATCAGAACGTCTCTCCTGTTAGAGTAGACCCACTAGTATCAGAACGTCTCTCCTGTTACAGTAGACCCACTAGTATCAGAACGTCTCTCCTGTTAGAGTAGACCCACTAGTATCAGAACGTCTCTCCTGTTAGAGTAGACCCACTAGTATCAGAACGTCTCTCCTGTTACAGAGTAGACCCACTAGTATCAGAACGTCTCTCCTGTTAGAGTAGACCCACTAGTATCAGAACGTCTCTCCTGTTAGAGTAGACCCACTAGTATCAGAACGTCTCTCCTGTTAGAGTAGACCCACTAGTATCAGAACGTCTCTCCTGTTAGAGTAGACCCACTAGTATCAGAACGTCTCTCCTGTTAGAGTAGACCCACTAGTATCAGAACGTCTCTCCTGTTAGAGTAGACCCACTAGTATCAGAACGTCTCTCCTGTTAGAGTAGACCCACTAGTATCAGAACGTCTCTCCTGTTACAGAGTAGACCCACTAGTATCAGAACGTCTCTCCTGTTACAGAGTAGACCCACTAGTATCAGAACGTCTCTCCTGTTAGAGTAGACCCACTAGTATCAGAACGTCTCTCCTGTTAGAGTAGACCCACTAGTATCAGAACGTCTCTCCTGTTAGAGTAGACCCACTAGTATCAGAACGTCTCTCCTGTTAGAGTAGACCCACTAGTATGAGAACGTCTCTCCTGTTACAGAGTAGACCCACTAGTATCAGAACGTCTCTCCTGTTACAGAGTAGACCCACTAGTATCAGAACGTCTCTCCTGTTAGAGTAGACCCACTAGTATCAGAACGTCTCTCCTGTTAGAGTAGACCCACTAGTATCAGAACGTCTCTCCTGTTACAGTAGACCCACTAGTATCAGAACGTCTCTCCTGTTAGAGTAGACCCACTAGTATCAGAACGTCTCTCCTGTTAGAGTAGACCCACTAGTATCAGAACGTCTCTCCTGTTAGAGTAGACCCACTAGTATCAGAACGTCTCTCCTGTTACAGTAGACCCACTAGTATCAGAACGTCTCTCCTGTTAGAGTAGACCCACTAGTATCAGAACGTCTCTCCTGTTAGAGTAGACCCACTAGTATCAGAACGTCTCTCCTGTTAGAGTAGACCCACTAGTATCAGAACGTCTCTCCTGTTAGAGTAGACCCACTAGTATCAGAACGTCTCTCCTGTTAGAGTAGACCCACTAGTATCAGAACGTCTCTCCTGTTAGAGTAGACCCACTAGTATCAGAACGTCTCTCCTGTTAGAGTAGACCCACTAGTATCAGAACGTCTCTCCTGTTACAGAGTAGACCCACTAGTATCAGAACGTCTCTCCTGTTACAGTAGACCCACTAGTATCAGAACGTCTCTCCTGTTACAGAGTAGACCCACTAGTATCAGAACGTCTCTCCTGTTAGAGTAGACCCACTAGTATCAGAACGTCTCTCCTGTTAGAGTAGACCCACTAGTATCAGAACTATTTCTAAAATGCTGTGTGTGTTTTTTACATTGAATGACACACTGCAGTTCAATACTTTCTTCTGATTTAGAATAGGAGTGGTATAGCCAACATATCGGATGTGAGACAGTGCTGTCATGCACCATGTGGCCACTCTCTCTCTCTCTCTCTCTCTCTCTCTCTCTCTCTCTCTTTCTCTCACACACAGACATACACAGGAAGGAAGGGAGCACGTTTTAATGAGGGCCAGGAGTGAAGTCATATTTTGTTTTAAATTTATTTATTTTTTTATCAGTAGCTTTGCTATAGATCATTTTCCCTCCAGGTCTACGCCATGCAGAGGGAGAAGGGATGGAGAGAGAACAAGGGAAAGGAAGCAGAAAGAAGATATTCTTTAGAATGAGAAAATAAGCTTCAGAGCGTGCATGAGAAAGAGAGAGGGATAGTGAGGGATTTTGAAAGTAGAGGTACAAAATGATGGAGTGTTTCCTCAAGTTAGATGCTCTGTTCTCACGGAGGAGCTACTCTGTGATTTATAAAGATGGGTGTTATAACAAAACAATTTATGAATTAAAAAAGGGTTTCTGGAAAGATGTTTATCTTCAGCAATGTTTTTTCCGATTGGCTACTTTGATTGTTGATCATCCGTAAAAATATAATAAAATGTTGGGAGAGTCAGCCGGTAGGCATGTCAATTCATTTGGTTTTTGGTTGACAAACTTCTCCGCTTTTTATATTTCGCTCTTTGCGTTCATGCATTTGTTAATTAAAAGTTACTACTGTGAAGTGAACATGTTTTAAGATAAGAATAATTTAACATTAAAGTTTAGCTAAAGAAATATTTAACGCTTACTTTGTTTTCGTGACGGGACGCATGATACCAAATCTACGAGGCTTGATTCAAATGTACAAGTAGTCTGATCCAGTACCACTGTGGTCGTCGTGATGCTCCTTCCCAATACATTTTCGAGGGTCTTATTCTGGTGACACGATCGATGCCCTGCTGCCGTTACATAATGAATATATCTGTGATTTTAAAGCTCTGCTGTGGTTATATTCATTATGTCTCTGTGGTTATATTCATTATGTCTCTGTGGTTATATTCATTATGTCTCTGTGGTTATATTCATTATGTCTCTGTGGTTATATTCATTATGTCTCTGTGGTTATATTCATTATGTCTCTGTGGTTATATTCATTATGTCTCTGTGGTTATATTCATTATGTCTCTGTGGTTATATTCATTATGTCTCTGTGGTTATATTCATTATGTCTCTGTGGTTATATTCATTATGTCTCTGTGGTTATATTCATTATGTCTCTGTGGTTATATTCATTATGTCTCTGTGGTTATATTCATTATGTCTCTGTGGTTATATTCATTATGTCTCTGTGGTTATATTCATTATGTCTCTGTGGTTATATTCATTATGTCTCTGTGGTTATATTCATTATGTCTCTGTGGTTATATTCATTATGTCTCTGTGGTTATATTCATTATGTCTCTGTGGTTATATTCATTATGTCTCTGTGGTTATATTCATTATGTCTCTGTGGTTATATTCATTATGTCTCTGTGGTTATATTCATTATGTCTCTGTGGTTATATTCATTATGTCTCTGTGGTTATATTCATTATGTCTCTGTGGTTATATTCATTATGTCTCTGTGGTTATATTCATTATGTCTCTGTGGTTTAAATCTTTGCTGTGGTTATATTCATTATGTCTCTGTGGTTATATTCATTATGTCTCTGTGGTTATATTCATTATGTCTCTGTGGTTATATTCATTATGTCTCTGTGGTTATATTCATTATGTCTCTGTGGTTATATTCATTATGTCTCTGTGGTTATATTCATTATGTCTCTGTGGTTATATTCATTATGTCTCTGTGGTTATATTCATTATGTCTCTGTGGTTATATTCATTATGTCTCTGTGGTTATATTCATTATGTCTCTGTGGTTATATTCATTATGTCTCTGTGGTTATATTCATTATGTCTCTGTGGTTATATTCATTATGTCTCTGTGGTTATATTCATTATGTCTCTGTGGTTATATTCATTATGTCTCTGTGGTTATATTCATTATGTCTCTGTGGTTATATTCATTATGTCTCTGTGGTTTAAAGCTTTGCTGTGGTTATATTCATTATGTCTCTGTGGTTATATTCATTATGTCTCTGTGGTTATATTCATTATGTCTCTGTGGTTATATTCATTATGTCTCTGTGGTTATATTCATTATGTCTCTGTGGTTATATTCATTATGTCTCTGTGGTTTAAAGCTTTGCTGTGGTTATATTCATTATGTCTCTGTGGTTATATTCATTATGTCTCTGTGGTTATATTCATTATGTATCTGTGGTTATATTCATTATGTCTCTGTGGTTATATTCATTATGTCTCTGTGGTTATATTCATTATGTCTCTGTGGTTTAAAGCTTTGCTGTGGTTATATTCATTATGTCTCTGTGGTTATATTCATTATGTCTCTGTGGTTTAAAGCGTCCGTGCCAAGACCGTAGTGGGCACATTCGCTATATAACGCGTTTCATTTCAGACAAAACCCATCAATAGATCTGAAAATGGAAATCCGTGTAACTTTTCCGTGCACTACATCACCACGCACAGCTTTTTATCGGCAACAAGTCAATTTGATGGAAACTCCTCGTTAAAATCGGGAAAATGTGCATATTGTTTTTATGCTGATTTTTTTTTTTTTTTTACTTATTTTTTAATTAAAAAAAAAAATGTCTTCTTCTATATTCTCATGAAAATCTGTCGCCAATTGGTTAGAAACCTAGCTAGTGATGTAGTTTGCAGCTTTGAACATCACACTACCGTCTGACGGATGTAGGAACTGCTGGACAGAGAGTGCCGACCCCTGCTGGACAGAGAGTGCCGACCCCTGCTGGACAGAGAGTGCCGACCCCTGCTGGACAGAGAGTGCCGACCCCTGCTGGACAGAGAGTGCCGACCCCTGCTGGACAGAGAGTGCCGACCCCTGCTGGACAGAGAGTGCCGACCCCTGCTGGACAGAGAGTGCCGACCCCTGCTGGACAGAGAGTGCCGACCCCTGCTGGACAGAGAGTGCCGACCTCTGCTGGACAGAGAGTGCTGACCCCTGCCGACCCCTGCTGGACAGAGTGCTGACCCCTGCCTACCCCTGCTGGACAGAGTGCTGACCCCTGCCTACCCCTGCTGACCCCTGCCTACCCCTGCTGGACAGAGTGCTGACCCCTGCCTACCCCTGCTGGACAGAGTGCTGACCCCTGCCTATCCCTGCTGGACAGAGAGTGCCGACCCCTGCTGGACAGAGAGTACTGATGGATGAACTGCTGGACAGAGAGTGCTGACCCCTGCCGACACCTGCTGGAAAGAGTGCTGACCCATGCCTACCCCTGCTGGACAAAGTGCTGACCCCTGCCTACCCCTGCTGGACAGAGAGTGCTGACCCCTGCCTACCCCTGCTGGACAGAGTGCCAACCCCTGCTGGACAGAGAGTGCTGACCCCTGCCTACCCCTGCTGGACAGAGTGCCGACCCCTGCTGGACAGAGAGTGCTGACCCCTGCCGACCCCTGCTGGACAGAGATTGCTGACCCCTGCCTACCCCTGCTGGACAGAGTGCCGACCCCTGCTGGACAGAGAGTGCTGACCCCTGCTGACCCCTGCTGGACAGAGATTGCTGACCCCTGCCTACCCCTGCTGGACAGAGTGCCGACCCCTGCTGGACAGAGATTGCTGACCCCTGCCTACCCCTGCTGGACAGAGTGCCGACCCCTGCTGGACAGAGATTGCTGACCCCTGCCTACCCCTGCTGGACAGAGAGTGCTGACCCCTGCCTACCCCTGCTGGACAGAGAGTGCTGACCCCTGCCTACCCCTGCTGGACAGAGAGTGCTGACCCCTGCCTACCCCTGCTGGACAGAGTGCCGACCCCTGCTGGACAGAGAGTGCTGACCCCTGCCTACCCCTCCTGGACAGAGTGCCGACCCCTGCTGGACAGAGAGTGCTGACCCCTGCCTACCCCTGCTGGACAGAGAGTGCTGACCCCTGCCTACCCCTGCTGGACAGAGAGTGCTGACCCCTGCCTACCCCTGCTGGACAGAGTGCCGACCCCTGCTGGACAGAGATTGCTGACCCCTGCCTACCCCTGCTGGACAGAGTGCCGACCCCTGCTGGACAGAGATTGCTGACCCCTGCCTACCCCTGCTGGACAGAGTGCCGACCCCTGCTGGACAGAGATTGCTGACCCCTGCCTACCCCTGCTGGACAGAGTGCCGACCCCTGCTGGACAGAGAGTGCTGACCCCTGCCGACCCCTGCTGGACAGAGTGCCGACCCCTGCTGGACAGAGATTGCTGACCCCTGCCGACCCCTGCTGGACAGAGTGCCGACCCCTGCTGGACAGAGAGTGCTGACCCCTGCCGACCCCTGCTGGACAGAGTGCCGACCCCTGCTGGACAGAGATTGCTGACCCCTGCCGACCCCTGCTGGAAGCTTTTTGTTTTTATCTAAATATTTCACCTTGTCAGGTGGAAAGATGACTCAAGGTCATAGACCCACACAGCAGAGGAATCGATCTGTAAATCGCAGTACACTAGTATTAAATATTTAGAGAGCCTATTTCCATTTGTTTTGCCCTCAGTGATTGTGAATAAACCAGCAGTTTTTGATAATGATCAATTATCTATTCAAAGGTCTTTATTTTATTTATATATATATATATATATAAACAAAACAAATGATTGTCAAGTGAGTTAAATACGATACAGGGGTGGTGATGCAGGGCGGTGATGCAGGGCGGTGATGCAGGGCGGTGATGGGGTGATGCAGGGCGGTGATTCAGGGTGGTGATGGAGTGATGCAGGGCAGTGATGCAGGGCAATGATGCAGGGCGGTGATGCAGGGCGGTGATACAGTGCGGTGATGGGGTGATGCAGGGCGGTGATGCAGGGCGGTGATGGGGTGATGCAGGGCGGTGATGGGGTGATGCAGGGCGGTAATGCAGGGCAGTGATGCAGGGCGGTGATGGGGTGATGCAGGGCGGTGATGGGGTGATGCAGGGCGGTGATGCAGGGCGGTGATGGGGTGATGCAGGGCGGTGATGCAGGGCGGTGATGCAGGGCGGTGATACAGGACAGGTTGTGGCTGTTTCTCAGGAGCCTGCTGGTGGTTTTGTACTTAGTAAATATTCTAAATACTTTTAGTGACAATTTATTATCCATTTTGCAAAAACATGCCCACATATTGGGCAGAAAAACACAATGTCTGGCATCTCCCTGCTAGGCCGATATCAGCCTACTTCACATTTAGGCAAATGTAGCTTATATTTTTATAGTACAGAAATCTAATACTATATAAATGATTGTATATACAATATGTGTAGTAGAAACATTAAATAAATCATGATCTTTCTTTTGTTTCATAGATGGTTGGGACAACTTCTCTCATCCGTACGAGAAGAAAGAGTTTGGAAAATGGGAACTGTGTCTGCCCCCCAAGCATGACAAGTCACCAGCCATCGAACACAACACCAAACTCAAGGTAGGCTTTACAGTACTGCTTTATATCCAGCTGGGCCTACTGTACTGCTTGCTATATGTTATCTAGGTAGGCCTACTGTACTGCTATATACTATCCAGGTAGGCCTACTGTGCTGCTATATATTATCCAGGTAGGCCTACAGTACTGCTATATATTATCCAGGTAGGCCTACAGTACTGCTATATGTTATCCAGGTAGGTCTACTGTACTGCTATATATGATCCAGGTTGGCCTACTGTACTGCTATATATTATCCAGGTAGGCCTACTGTGCTGCTATATATTATCCAGGTACTGTACTGCTATATATTATCCAGGTAGACCTACAGTACTGCTATATATTATCCAGGTACAGTACTGCTATATATTATCCAGGTACAGTACTGCTATATATTATCCAGGTACTGTACTGCTATATATTATCCAGGTACTGTACTGCTATATATTATCCAGGTAGACCTACAGTACTGCTATATATTATCCAGGTACAGTACTGCTATATATTATCCAGGTAGACCTACAGTACTGCTATATATTATCCAGGTACAGTACTGCTAAATATTATCCAGGTACAGTACTGCTATATATTATCCAGGTAGACCTACAGTACTGCTATATATTATCCAGGTAGACCTACAGTACTGCTATATATTATCCAGGTAGACCTACAGTACTGCTATATATTATCCAGGTACAGTACTGCTATATATTATCCAGGTACTGTACTGCTATATATTATCCAGGTACTGTACTGCTATATATTATCCAGGTAGACCTACAGTACTGCTATATATTATCCAGGTACAGTACTGCTATATATTATCCAGGTAGGCCTACAGTACTGCTATATATTATCCAGGTACTGTACTGCTATATATTATCCAGGTAGGCCTACAGTACTGCTATATATTATCCAGGTACAGTACTGCTATATATTATCCAGGTAGACCTACAGTACTGCTATATATTATCCAGGTACAGTACTGCTATATATTATCCAGGTACTGTACTGCTATATATTATCCAGGTAGACCTACAGTACAGCTATATATTATCCAGGTACAGTACTGCTATATATTATCCAGGTACAGTACTGCTATATATTATCCAGGTAGGCCTACAGTACTGCTATATATTATCCAGGTACAGTACTGCTATATATTATCCAGGTACAGTACTGCTATATGTTATCCAGGTACAGTACTGCTATATGTTATCCAGGTACAGTACTGCTATATATTATCCAGGTAGACCTACAGTACTGCTATATATTATCCAGGTAGGCCTACAGTACTGCTATATATTATCCAGGTACAGTACTGCTATATATTATCCAGGTACAGTACTGCTATATATTATCCAGGTACAGTACTGCTATATATTATCCAGGTAGGCCTACAGTACTGCTATATATTATCCAGGTACAGTACTGCTATATATTATCCAGGTACAGTACTGCTATATATTATCCAGGTACAGTACTGCTATATATTATCCAGGTACTGTACTGCTATATATTATCCAGGTACTGTACTGCTATATATTATCCAGGTACAGTACTGCTATATATTATCCAGGTACTGTACTGCTATATATTATCCAGGTACAGTACTGCTATATATTATCCAGGTAGCCCTACTGTACTGCTATATATTATCCAGGTACAGTACTGCTATATATTATCCAGGTACAGTACTGCTATATATTATCCAGGTAGGCCTACAGTACTGCTATATATTATCCAGGTAGGCCTACAGTACTGCTATATATTATCCAGGTAGGCCTACAGTACTGCTATATATTATCCAGGTAGGCCTACAGTACTGTTATATATTATCCAGGTACAGTACTGCTATATATTATCCAGGTACAGTACTGCTATATATTATCCAGGTACTGTACTGCTATATATTATCCAGGTAGACCTACAGTACTGCTATATATTATCCAGGTACAGTACTGCTATATATTATCCAGGTAGACCTACAGTACTGCTATATATTATCCAGGTACAGTACTGCTATATATTATCCAGGTACTGTACTGCTATATATTATCCAGGTAGACCTACAGTACTGCTATATATTATCCAGGTACAGTACTGCTATATATTATCCAGGTACAGTACTGCTATATATTATCCAGGTACAGTACTGCTATATATTATCCAGGTACAGTACTGCTATATATTATCCAGGTACAGTACTGCTATATATTATCCAGGTACAGTACTGCTATATGTTATCCAGGTACAGTACTGCTATATATTATCCAGGTAGACCTACAGTACTGCTATATATTATCCAGGTAGGCCTACAGTACTGCTATATATTATCCAGGTAGGCCTACAGTACTGCTATATATTATCCAGGTAGGCCTACAGTACTGCTATATATTATCCAGGTACAGTACTGCTATATATTATCCAGGTAGACCTACAGTACTGCTATATATTATCCAGGTACAGTACTGCTATATATTATCCAGGTACTGTACTGCTATATATTATCCAGGTAGACCTACAGTACTGCTATATATTATCCAGGTACAGTACTGCTATATATTATCCAGGTACAGTACTGCTATATATTATCCAGGTAGGCCTACAGTACTGCTATATATTATCCAGGTACAGTACTGCTATATGTTATCCAGGTACAGTACTGCTATATGTTATCCAGGTACAGTACTGCTATATGTTATCCAGGTACAGTACTGCTATATATTATCCAGGTAGACCTACAGTACTGCTATATATTATCCAGGTAGGCCTACAGTACTGCTATATATTATCCAGGTACAGTACTGCTATATATTATCCAGGTACAGTACTGCTATATATTATCCAGGTACAGTACTGCTATATATTATCCAGGTAGGCCTACAGTACTGCTATATATTATCCAGGTACAGTACTGCTATATATTATCCAGGTACAGTACTGCTATATATTATCCAGGTACAGTACTGCTATATATTATCCAGGTACTGTACTGCTATATATTATCCAGGTACTGTACTGCTATATATTATCCAGGTACAGTACTGCTATATATTATCCAGGTACTGTACTGCTATATATTATCCAGGTACAGTACTGCTATATATTATCCAGGTAGCCCTACTGTACTGCTATATATTATCCAGGTAGGCCTACAGTACTGCTATATATTATCCAGGTACAGTACTGCTATATATTATCCAGGTACAGTACTGCTATATATTATCCAGGTACTGTACTGCTATATATTATCCAGGTAGACCTACAGTACTGCTATATATTATCCAGGTACAGTACTGCTATATATTATCCAGGTAGACCTACAGTACTGCTATATATTATCCAGGTACAGTACTGCTATATATTATCCAGGTACTGTACTGCTATATATTATCCAGGTAGACCTACAGTACTGCTATATATTATCCAGGTACAGTACTGCTATATATTATCCAGGTACAGTACTGCTATATATTATCCAGGTACAGTACTGCTATATATTATCCAGGTACAGTACTGCTATATATTATCCAGGTACAGTACTGCTATATATTATCCAGGTACAGTACTGCTATATGTTATCCAGGTACAGTACTGCTATATATTATCCAGGTAGACCTACAGTACTGCTATATATTATCCAGGTAGGCCTACAGTACTGCTATATATTATCCAGGTAGGCCTACAGTACTGCTATATATTATCCAGGTAGGCCTACAGTACTGCTATATATTATCCAGGTACAGTACTGCTATATGTTATCCAGGTAGACCTACAGTACTGCTATATATTATCCAGGTACAGTACTGCTATATATTATCCAGGTAGACCTACAGTACTGCTATATATTATCCAGGTACAGTACTGCTATATGTTATCCAGGTACAGTACTGCTATATATTATCCAGGTAGGCCTACAGTACTGCTATATATTATCCAGGTAGACCTACAGTACTGCTATATATTATCCAGGTACAGTACTGCTATATGTTATCCAGGTAGACCTACAGTACTGCTATATATTATCCAGGTAGACCTACAGTACTGCTATATATTATCCAGGTACAGTACTGCTATATATTATCCAGGTACAGTACTGCTATATATTATCCAGGTACAGTACTGCTATATATTATCCAGGTACAGTACTGCTATATATTATCCAGGTACAGTACTGCTATATATTATCCAGGTAGACCTACAGTACTGCTATATATTATCCAGGTAGGCCTACAGTACTGCTATATATTATCCAGGTAGGCCTACAGTACTGCTATATATTATCCAGGTACAGTACTGCTATATATTATCCAGGTACAGTACTGCTATATATTATCCAGGTAGGCCTACAGTACTGCTATATATTATCCAGGTACAGTACTGCTATATACTAAGGTAGGCCTACTGTACTTCTATATATTATCCAGGTAGGCCTACTGTACTGCTATATATTATCCAGGTAGGCCTACAGTACTGCTATATATTATCCAGGTACAGTACTGCTATATACTAAGGTAGGCCTACAGTACTGCTATATATTATCCAGGTAGGCCTACTGTACTTCTATATATTATCCAGGTAGGCCTACAGTACTGCTATATATTATCCAGGTAGGCCTACAGTACTGCTATATATTATCCAGGTACAGTACTGCTATATACTAAGGTAGGCCTACAGTACTGCTATATATTATCCAGGTAGGCCTACTGTACTTCTATATATTATCCAGGTAGGCCTACAGTACTGCTATATATTATCCAGGTACAGTACTGCTATATATTATCCAGGTAGGCCTACAGTACTGCTATATATTATCCAGGTACAGTACTGTTATATACTAAGGTAGGCCTACAGTACTGCTATATATTATCCAGGTACAGTACTGCTATATATTATCCAGGTAGGCCTACTGTACTGCTATATACTATCCAGGTAGGCCTACAGTACTGCTATATATTATCCAGGTACAGTACTGCTATATACTAAGGTAGGCCTACAGTACTGCTATATATTATCCAGGTACAGTACTGCTATATATTATCCAGGTAGGCCTACTGTACTGCTATATACTATCCAGGTAGGCCTACAGTACTGCTATATATTATCCAGGTACAGTACTGCTATATATTATCCAGGTACAGTACTGCTATATATTATCCAGGTAGGCCTACTGTACTGCTATATACTATCCAGGTAGGCCTACAGTACTGCTATATATTATCCAGGTACAGTACTGCTATATATTATCCAGGTAGGCCTACTGTACTGCTATATACTATCCAGGTAGGCCTACAGTACTGCTATATATTATCCAGGTAGGTCTACTGTACTGCTATATATTATCCAGGTAGGCCTACAGTACTGCTATATATTATCCAGGTACAGTACTGCTATATATTATCCAGGTAGGCCTACTGTACTGCTATATACTATCCAGGTAGGCCTACAGTACTGCTATATATTATCCAGGTAGGTCTACTGTACTGCTATATATTATCCAGGTAGGCCTACTGTACTGCTATATACTATCCAGGTAGGCCTACAGTACTGCTATATATTATCCAGGTAGGCCTACAGTACTGCTATATATTATCCAGGTAGGCCTACAGTACTGCTATATATTATCCAGGTAGACCTACAGTACTGCTATATATTATCCAGGTAGGTCTACTGTACTGCTATATATTATCCAGGTAGGCCTACTGTACTGCTATATATTATCCAGGTAGACCTACAGTACTGCTATATATTATCCAGGTAGGTCTACTGTACTGCTATATATTATCCAGGTAGGCCTACTGTACTGCTATATACTATCCAGGTAGGCCTACAGTACTGCTATATATTATCCAGGTAGGCCTACAGTACTGCTATATATTATCCAGGTAGGCCTACAGTACTGCTATATATTATCCAGGTAGGCCTACAGTACTGCTATATATTATCCAGGTAGGCCTACTGTACTTCTATATATTATCCAGGTAGGCCTACTGTACTGCTATATATTAAGGTAGGTTTCTGAAGCTGCTACTTCCTCTTGGCCGGGTCTGATTTGTAACAGAATGTGCTCTCATTAGCTGGTTAAAGGGGCAAACCGCAGTTGAAATGGATAACAAAGTGCGCTGTTTCAGTAAAAAGCCGAGGGGAGAGAAATTTAACCACTCTCAAATTCATAGACAGAGATATGGATGCAAGGACTGACCATCCACGATACCAAAATTATAGTTTTAAGCGTGCTTTGAGGCTATACAGTGTTTGTTTACAAACGTGGGAGTAAAACATTGACTGCTGTGTATCATCGAGGTAGCCGACAACACTATAGTTTGGGTTCTGATTGGGTTATGCTCATAAGGCATGTATCAGTTATATTCTGCATGAACCAATGGGTACATATCATACAGGTCCAGAAGTGGATGTAGCAACTGCATATTGCCCATTTTTTTTATTTTAAGTCTGTCTGCTAGACTCCTACACACAGTGGGTTGAAGCTAAGGAATTCAACTCTGTGGTAGAATCCAGAAGAATAGTTTACAGTGGAATGTGGAGATACAATATATCTGATGAGAGAATCACGACTGTTTCTACATCCCTCTCTCCCTCATCCCTCTCTCCCTCATCCCTCTGTCCCTCATCCCTCTCTCCCTCTGTCCCTCATCCCTCTGTCCCTCATCCCTCTCTCCCTCATCCCTCTGTCCCTCATCCCTCTCTCCCTCATCCCTCTCTCCCTCATCCCTCTCTCCCTCATCCCTCTCTCCCTCTGTCCCTCATCCCTCTGTCCCTCATCCCTCTGTCCCTCATCCCTCTGTCCCTCATCCCTCTCTCCCTCTGTCCCTCATCCCTCTCTCCCTCATCCCTCTCTCCCTCATCCCTCTCTCCCTCATCCCTCTCTCCCTCTGTCCCTCATCCCTCTGTCCCTCATCCCTCTGTCCCTCATCCCTCTGTCCCTCATCCCTCTGTCCCTCATCCCTCTGTCCCTCATCCCTCTCTCCCTCATCCCTCTCTCCCTCATCCCTCTCTCCCTCTGTCCCTCATCCCTCTCTCCCTCATCCCTCTCTCCCTCATCCCTCTCTCCCTCATCCCTCTCTCCCTCATCCCTCTCTCCCTCTGTCCCTCATCCCTCTGTCCCTCATCCCTCTGTCCCTCATCCTCTGTCCCTCATCCCTCTGCCCCTCATCCCTCTGTCCCTCATCCCTCTGTCCCTCATCCCTCTCTCCCTCATCCCTCTCTCCCTCTCTCCCTCATCCCTCTCTCCCTCTGTCCCTCGTCCCTCTGTCCCTCGTCCCTCTGTCCCTCGTCCCTCTGTCCCTCATCCCTCTGTCCCTCATCCCTCTGTACCTCATCCCTCTGTACCTCATCCCTCTGTACCTCATCCCTCTATCTCATCCCTCTCTCCCTCTCATCCCTCTCTCCCTCATCCCTCTCTCCCTCATCCCTCTCTCCCATCTGGAGTTCTTATCTCTCCTACTATTATACTACTCTCTCCCTGTCTGTCTTTCTGTATACCCCCCTCTCTGTCTCCCTCCCTCACTACCTCAAGCCTACTCCCTCTCTCCCTCTCT
>NC_048591.1:44623094-44643094 GCF_013265735.2 Oncorhynchus mykiss | reverse complement strand
CTTCCAATAACATAATCTTGAATTAAATGACCTTCCAATAACATAGTCTAGAATTAAATGACCTTCCAATAACATAATCTTGAATTAAATGACCTTCCAATAACATAATCTAGAATTAAATGACCTTCCAATAACATAATCTAGAATTAAATGACCTTCCAATAACATAATCTAGAATTAAATGACCTTCCAATAACATAGTCTAGATTTAAATGACCTTCCAATAACATAATCTAGAATTAAATGACCTTCCAATAACATAATCTAGATTTAAATGACCTTCCAATAACATAATCTAGATTTAAATGACCTTCCAATAACATAATCTAGATTTAAATGACCTTCCAATAACATAATCTAGATTTAAATGACCTTCCAATAACATAATCTAGATTTAAATGACCTTCCAATAACATAATCTAGATTTAAATGACCTTCCAATAACATAATCTAGATTTAAATGACCTTCCAATAACATAATCTAGATTTAAATGACCTTCCAATAACATAGTCTAGATTTAAATGACCTTCCAATAACATAATCTAGATTTAAATGACCTTCCAATAACATAATCTAGATTTAAATGACCTTCCAATAACATAATCTAGATTTAAATGACCTTCCAATAACATAATCTAGATTTAAATGACCTTCCAATAACATAATCTAGATTTAAATGACCTTCCAATAACATAGTCTAGATTTAAATGACCTTCCAATAACATAATCTAGATTTAAATGACCTTCCAATAACATAATCTAGAATTAAATGACCTTCCAATAACATAATCTAGATTTAAATGACCTTCCAATAACATAATCTAGATTTAAATGACCTTCCAATAACATAATCTAGATTTAAATGACCTTCCAATAACATAATCTAGATTTAAATGACCTTCCAATAACATAATCTAGATTTAAATGACCTTCCAATAACATAATCTAGATTTAAATGACCTTCCAATAACATAATCTAGATTTAAATGACCTTCCAATAACATAATCTAGATTTAAATGACCTTCCAATAACATAATCTAGAATTAAATGACCTTCCAATAACATAATCTAGATTTAAATGACCTTCCAATAACATAATCTAGATTTAAATGACCTTCCAATAACATAATCTAGATTTAAATGACCTTCCAATAACATAATCTAGAATTAAATGACCTTCCAATAACATAATCTAGAATTAAATGACCTTCCAATAACATAATCTAGATTTAAATGACCTTCCAATAACATAATCTAGAATTAAATGACCTTCCAATAACATAATCTAGAATTAAATGACCTTCCAATAACATAATCTAGAATTAAATGACCTTCCAATAACATAGTCTAGATTTAAATGACCTTCCAATAACATAATCTAGATTTAAATGACCTTCCAATAACATAATCTAGATTTAAATGACCTTCCAATAACATAATCTAGATTTAAATGACCTTCCAATAACATAATCTAGAATTAAATGACCTTCCAATAACATAATCTAGAATTAAATGACCTTCCAATAACATAGTCTAGATTTAAATGACCTTCCAATAACATAATCTAGATTTAAATGACCTTCCTTTCCCTTTTGATTCACGGATTTATCAACACTTTTCTTGATTTTGTCTCTCAGGCACTCCATAGATAAGTTCACACACACACACACACACATAGAGGACACACTATTAAATTGGGGGGGAACGAGAGAAGAAAGGCATGGAGGGATGATGGAGGACGAGGGAGCAGCTTTGATTGAAGTGGAATGGCTTTCCTTGATGGACTGACAATGAAAAGTGCTCATTGAACAGCCGGCACCTTTTTTTTCCTTTGGCAGATGGATGAAACAGAGAGAGTCAGCTATTTCCTAAGAAATACACAAACACTCGTGTCACACATGACACACTCAGTGGCACATTTATGCATGTGCTGTAAATTATACACGCGTACAGTCTGGAGCACAGGAGGCCTGGCAGCTATTGTTGATTTATGATGACTTGTCCTCGGATTGGTATCACTCATCCTTTCGTTCCTTCTTCCAGTCATCCCTTCATCTTCTACTGAGGAAGGTCTGGTTTTTATCCCAATTGACACTCTGTTCTCTGTACAGTGCACTGTCCATAGCCCTGCCTCTTGTCGGAAGTAGTGCGCAATGTAGGGAATAGGCTGTCCATTTGGGACCTTTTCTCTGTGTTGTTGAATAGGCTGTCCATTTGGGACCTTTTCTCTGTGTTGTTGAATAGGCTGTCCATTTGGGACCTTTTCTCTGTGTTGTTGAATAGGCCTGACTCGGTCTCTGTGTTGTTGAATAGGCCTGACTCGGTCTCTGTGTTGTTGAATAGGCCTGACTCGGTCTCTGTGTTGTTGAATAGGCCTGACTCGGTCTCTGTGTTGTTGAATAGGCCTGACTCGGTCTCTGTGTTGAATGACTTTGCTTTACCATGTGTCTTTGACTTGACTGACCTTGTCCCCAGGCTAATTTTGCTACTAAATATAGAGCCTGGAAACACTGTGCAACAAAGTGGGACTTTAAAAGTGCTGTGGGTTAAATGTTGAGGTGGGAGAAAGACTGCTACAGCTGTATTAGATGGCACTGTAAAAATAAATCAAAATCGCCAATCAAAATACAAGTCACATTTTATTGGTCACATACACATGGCTAGCAGATGTTATTGGTCACATGGCTAGCAGATGTTATTGGTCACATGGCTAGCAGATGTTATTGGTCACATGGCTAGCAGATGTTATTGGTCACATGGCTAGCAGATGTTATTGGTCACATGGCTAGCAGATGTTATTGGTCACATGGCTAGCAGATGTTATTGGTCACATGGCTAGCGGATGTTATTGGTCACATGGTTAGCAGATGTTATTGGTCACATGGCTAGCAGATGTTATTGGTCACATGGCTAGCAGATGTTATTGGTCACATACACATGGTTAGCAGATGTTATTGGTCACATGGCTACCAGATGTTATTGGTCACATGGCTAGCAGATGTTATTGGTCACATGGCTAGCAGATGTTATTGGTCACATGGCTAGCAGATGTTATTGGTCACATGGCTAGCAGATGTTATTGGTCACATGGCTAGCGGATGTTATTGGTCACATACACATGGTTAGCAGATGTTATTGGTCACATACACATGGTTAGCAGATGTTATTGGTCACATGGCTAGCAGATGTTATTGGTCACATGGCTAGCAGATGTTATTGGTCACATGGCTAGCGGATGTTATTGGTCACATGGCTAGCGGATGTTATTGGTCACATGGCTAGCGGATGTTATTGGTCACATGGCTAGCGGATGTTATTGGTCACATGGCTAGCGGATGTTATTGGTCACATGGCTAGCGGATGTTATTTGTCACATGGCTAGCGGATGTTATTGGTCACATACACATGGTTAGCAGATGTTATTGGTCACGTACACGTGGTTAGCAGATGTTATTGGTCACATACACATGGTTAGCAGATGTTATTGGTCACACACATGGTTAGCAGATGTTATTGGTGACATACACATGGTTAGCAGATGTTACTGGTCACACACACATGGTTAGCAGATGTTATTGGTCACATACACATGGTTAGCAGATGTTACTGGTCACATACACATGGTTAGCAGATGTTACTGGTCACATACACATGGTTAGCAGATGTTATTGGTCACATACACATGGTTAGCAGATGTTATTGTGAGTGTAGTGAAATGCTTATGCTTCTAGATCCAACAGTATCTAACAGGTAATATCTAACAAATTCCACAATAACACCTTATACACACAATCTAGTAAAGGAATGGGATGAGAATATATTAAGTATAAAATATATGGATGAGCAGTGACAGAGCGGTTAAGATGTAATAGATAGTAAAGAATAGATAGTGGAGGATACAGTATACAGTGGTATACAATGGTTAGCAGATGTTAATGCGAGTGTAGCGAAATTCTTGTGCTTGACATTACCTATTACAGTCCTATTACAGCGACCATATAATTTTTTGGAAGCTCAATTGATTCTGAGTTTGGGCATATAAAGTTTATATGTGAACCAGATCTACAATGCATACTTTCCCTATCTCACTTCCTGATTTAGCCTAAATCACATGCACTGTTCGCACTTTGAAATCCACAAGGTAATCAGGGGGTATGCTAGATCAGGGGTTGTCATACTCATTCCAAGCAGGGCCTAGTGTCTGTTGGTTTTTGTTTTTTTCCCCCTTTCAATTAAGACCAGCAGTTCTTTACTAATCAGTGACCTTAATTCATAAATCAAGTACAAAGGAGGAGCAAAAAAAACACAAAAAACACCGCAGACACTCGGCCCTCCGTGGAACGAGTTGGACACGTGTACTAGATGCTGATGTACTGAGAGATCAGCCAATTAACTTCCAGAGGTAGTTTTTCCCCTCCGCTCCTGCCATAGGCTCCATTCAAGTCCCTTTCTGAGACTGTGAAACCAGATGGTTGCAAAGAGAAAGAGCCGGCTGGTGGACACGATTAGTTGTTGACCGGTCTGACCTAATTCTAACCCCAGTCATCAGTCTTATTTCCCAGGTGGTCTGCACAGCGTTTCTATATTCTGAATGCCCTACCTTTCTTCCTATGTTTTTAAATGCCCTTATGACCTTTGACCTTTTTTTATTTTGATTACCCTCTCATTGTGACTTTTGTTGTGACTTCCTCTTTAACCCCAGTCATCTGTCTTGTCTCCCAGGTAATGGCCTTACATTGTCCATATGTTTTGAAAGCCTGTCCTCTTTGTCCTCACTTCACTGTCTCTAACCATTTTCTTTGGGAATTTCATCTTTACACTTTATACCTATAATACTGGTGCCGACTCCCAAATGGCACCCTATTCCCTATGTAGTGCCTATGGGCCCTGGTCAAAGGTAGTGCACTACAAATGGAATAGGGTGCCAATTGGGAATCAGACCCCATGTGTCTTTGTTGCGACTGCTGTAACCTCTGTCACCTGTCACCTGTCTGGTGTCCCTGCAGGTTGTGGTCCACACTAAGAAAGGGGAGCGTCTGTACCGCATTTCACCTTGGGCCAAGTACGCCATCCAGGCCGAGAAACAAGTCATCTATGACTGGGTCCACTGGGACCCTCCTCAACCTTACATGGTAAGTACTGAATTCCTCCTCAACCTTACCTGGTAAGTACTGAATTCCTCTTCAACCTTACCTGGTAAGTACTGAATTCCTCCTCAACCTTACCTGGTAAGTACTGAATTCCTCCTCAACCTTACCCAGTAAGTACTGAATTCCTCCTCAACCTTACCTGGTAAGTACTGAATTCCTCCTCAACCTTATCTAGTAAGTACTGAATTCCTCCTCAACCTTACCTGGTAAGTACTGAATTCCTCCTCAACCTTACCTAGTAAGTACTGAATTCCTCATCAACCTTACCTATTAAGTACTGCATTCCTTACCTAGTAAGTACTGAATTCCTCATCAACCTTACCTAGTATGTACTGAATTCCTTACCTAGTAAGTACTGAATTCCGTACCTAGTAAGTACTGAATTCCTTACCTAGTAAGTACTGAATTCCTTACCTAGTAAGTACTGAATTCCTCATCAACCTTACCTAGTAAATACTGAATTCCTTACCTAGTAAGTACTGAATTCCTCATCAACCTTACCTAGTAAGTACTGCATTCCTTACCTAGTAAGTACTGAATTCCTCATCAACCTTACCTAGTACGTACTGAATTCCTTACCTAGTAAGTACTGAATTCCGTACCTAGTAAGTACTGCATTCCGTACCTAGTAAGTACTGAATTCCTTACCTAGTAAGTACTGAATTCCTTACCTAGTAAGTACTGAATTCCTTACCTAGTAAGTACTGAATTCCTCATCAACCTTACTAAGTAAGTACTGAATTTCTCATCAACCTTACCTAGTAAGTACTGCATTCCTTACCTAGTAAGTACTGAATTCCTCATCAACCTTACCTAGTACGTACTGAATTCCTTACCTAGTAAGTACTGAATTCCGTACCTAGTAAGTACTGCATTCCGTACCTAGTAAGTACTGAATTCCTTACCTAGTAAGTACTGAATTCCTTACCTAGTAAGTACTGAATTCCTCATCAACCTTACTAAGTAAGTACTGAATTCCTCATCAACCTTACCTAGTAAATACTGAATTCCTTACCTAGTAAGTACTGAATTCCTCATCAACCTTACCTAGTAAGTACTGCATTCCTTACCTAGTAAGTACTGAATTCCTCATCAACCTTACCTAGTACGTACTGAATTCCTTAAATAGTAAGTACTGAATTCCGTACCTAGTAAGTACTGAATTCCGTACCTAGTAAGTACTGAATTCCTTACCTAGTAAGTACTGAATTCCTTACCTAGTAAGTACTGAATTCCTTACCTAGTAAGTACTGAATTCCTTACCTAGTAAGTACTGAATTCCTTACCTAGTAAGTACTGAATTCCTTACCTAGTAAGTACTGAATTCCTTACCTAGTAAGTACTGAATTCCTCATCAACCTTACTAAGTAACTACTGAATTCCTCATCAAACTTATCTAGTAAGTACGGAATTCCTCATCAACCTTATCTAGTAAGTACTGAATTTCTTACCTAGTAAGTATTGAAGTCGTCCTCAACCTTATCTAGTAAGTTATACAGTCTAATATTACACTGGCCTCCAACACTTTACATATAGTAAATGATGAGTTCTGTACAAGATCTATCATCAGTGATGAAGCCAAAAAACACTCCCCATCCCAGACAAACCTGCATCACATCCTAACTGTCATCCTAATCATTCATGATGGTTTTCAATGGGGAAACTCATTCACATGTCTATTATAACCGCAATAGCTGATGTTATTGAGTCTGTGCTCGATGTTTGGTGTCAGTATGTAAGGGAGGGGGCTTCATGGTGTCTGTCCTCCCTCAGCAGAAGCCTGCAGACCAAAACATTGAAAGGCTGTGTCTGAAATGGCATCCTGTGCACTATGGTCAAAAGTTATGCCCTTTGTAGTGAAATAGGGTGATATTCGGGACATATCCAAAGTGTTTTAATGACCATTGTTATTTCCCTCTATTTTAATTAGGCGACAGTGGTCTCTCTCTCAATTCAATTACAGAGATCTTTATTGACATGTGGAAACATGTGTATATTACCATAGCAAGCGAAATAGATAATAAATAATTTACAATAAACATTACACTCATAAAAGTTTAAAAGAAATTATACATAAATATGGGTTGTATTTATAGTGGTGTTTGTTCTTCACTGGTTGCCCTTTTCTTGTGGCAACAGGTCACACATCTTGCTGCTGTGATGGCACACTGTGTGATATTTCACCCAATAGATATGGGAGTATATAAAAATTGGATTTGTTTTCTAATTCTTTGTGGGTCTATGTAATCTGAGGGAAATATAGTGGGGCAAAAAAGTATTTAGTCAGCCACCAATTGTGCAAGTTCTCCCTCTTAAAAAGAGGAGAGAGGCCTGTAAATTTTCATCATAGGTACACTTCAACTATGACAGACAAAATGAGAAAAATTTGGTTGGATTTAATTGTGTTGCTGTGCTGGTGCTCTGTGGGGTCTGTTTGTGTTTTTGAACAGAGCCCCAGGACCCGCTTGGTTAGGGGACTCTTCTCTAGGTTAATCTCTCTGGAAGTGATGGCTTTGTTATGGAAAGTTTGGAAATCGTTTCCTTTTAGGTGGTTGTAGAATTTAGCTTCTCTTTTCTGGATTTTGATAATTAGCTGGTATCGGCCTAATTCTGGTCTACGTGGGATGTCGAATTTTATCTTCCTTTTGGTGACGTGGAAAAGCCCTTCTTGCTTTGTCTCTGATCGTTCAAGGCTTTGTTGATGTTAAGGCCCAGGTAGGTATAGTTTTTTTGTGTGCTCTATGGCAACGGTGTCAAGATGGAATTTGTATAAATGAGCCTGGGAATTAGACCTTTTTTTGAACACCATGATTTGTGTCTTACTGACATTTGCTGTCAGGGCCCAGGTCTGTCAGGGCCCAGGTCTGTCAGGGCCCAGGTCTGTCAGGGCCCAGGTCTGTCAGGGCCCAGGTCTGTCAGGGCCCAGGTCTGTCAGGGCCCAGGTCTGGCAGAATCTGTGCAGAAGATCTAGGTGCTCCTGTAGGCCCTCCTTGGTTGGTGACAGAAGCACCAGATCAGCAGCAAACAGGAGACATTTTACTTCAGATTCTAGTAGGGTGAGGCTGTTGACTGTTCCAGTGCCCTCGCCAATTCATGATATATATGTTGAAGAGGGTGGTGCTCAAGCTTCGTCCCTGTCTCATCCCTCCCTGTGGAAAGAAATGTTGTGTGTTTTGCTTATTTAGCTGCACACTTGTTTGTGTACATTGATTTTACGTATGTTTTTCCCCCCAACACAGATTTCCATCAGTTTGTATAGCAGGCCCTCGTGCCAAATTGAGTCAAAGCTTTTTTGAAATCAACAAAGCATGAGAAGACTTTGCCTTTGTTTTGTTTTGGTTTGTTTGTTTTTTTAATTACGGTGTGCAGGTTGAATACGTGGTCTGTCGCATGGAAATTTAGTAAAAAGCCAATTTGACATACTGTATGCTCAGGAAATTGTTTTCACTGAGGAAATGTACGAGTCTGTTCTTAATGATAATACAGAGGGTTTTCCCAAGGTTGCTGTTAACTCATATCCCACGGTAGTTATTGGGGTCAAATTATCAGTCCTTGGTTCAAAATATTGGGGAGGATGCCAGAGCTGAAGTATTGCCAATTGAAATTGTGGTCTATATATTTTACCATTTAATTGAGGATACCATCAACACCACAGGCCTTTTTGGGTTGGAGGTTTTGTATTTTGTCCTGTAGTACATTCAATGTAATTTGAGTATCCAGTGGGTTCTGGTAGTCTTTAATAGCTATCTAAGATTTGTAATTAATCATGTGTATGATCAATCATCACGTTTGCAGACGACAGCAGTGGTAAGCCTTATATTCAACAACGGCGAGACAGCTTACAGGGAGGAGGTGAGGGTCCTGGCGGAGTCGATTGTGTAATACAGGAGACAGCAGAGGGAGCATGCTCCCTATCGATGGGACCACATTTGAGAAGGTGAAAAGCTTCAAGTTTCTCGATGTACACATCACTGACAACCTGAAATCGTCCACCCACACAGACAGTGTTATGAAGAAGGCGCAAGAGTGCCTCGTCAATCTCAGGAGGCTGAAGAAATTTGCCTTCACCTAAGACCCTCAAACTTTTACAGATGTACCATTGAGAGCATCCTGTTGGGCTGTATCACCGTCTGGTACAGCAACTGCACCATCCACAATCGCAGGATTCTCCAGAGGGTGGTGCGATCTGCCCAACGCATCACCGGGGGACACTGCCCACCCTCAAGGACAGTATCCAGTGTCACAGGAAGGCCAAAAAGATAATCAAGGAGCCACGGCCTGTTCACCCCGCTTCCATCCAGAAGGTGAGGACGGTACAGATATGTCAAAGCGGGTTCCGAGACGCTGAAAGGCCATCAGACTGTTAAATAGTCACCACTAGCCACCCAGTAACCTGTTCTGACCTTCAGTCAATGTCACTAGCCGGCTACCAACCGGTTACTCAACCCTGCACCTGAGAGGCTGCTGCCCTATGTACATAGACATGGAACACAGGTCACTTTTTAATACAGTTTACATACTGTTTTACACATATAAATATACTGTATTCTAGTCAAGGCCATCCTATTCAACTGTGTCTGTGTGTGTGTACTATCCTACATATTCAACAGATATACTACATATTCTATCCACATACTGTCCATAATGTCTATACATCCAATGATGTATTTATTTATATACACTACGTTACCAAAATTGTATTTATTTTTATTTATTTTATTTCACCTTTATTTAACCAGGTAGGCGAGTTGAGAACAAGTTCTCATTTACAATTGCGACCTGGCCAAGATAAAGCAAAGCAGTTCAACAGGTACAACAACACAGAGTTACACATGGAGTAAAACAAACATACAGTCAATAATACAGTAGAAACAAGTCTATATACGATGTGAGCAAATGAGGTGAGATAAGGGAGGTAAAGGCAAAAAAGGCCATGGTGGCAAAGTAAATACAATATAGCAAGTAAAAAAATAAATAAACACTAGAATGGTAGATTTGCAGTGGAAGAATGTGCAAAGTAGAAATAGAAATAATGGGGTGCAAAGGAGCAAAATAAATAAATAAATAAATACAGTAGGGAAAGAGGTAGTTGTTTGAGCTAAATTATAGGTGGGCTATGTACAGGTGCAGTAATCTGTGAGCTTCTCTGACAGCTGGTGCTTAAAGCTAGTGAGGCGGATAATTCTAGTTTCAGAGATTTTTGTAGTTCGTTCCAATCATTGGCAGCAGAGAACTGGAAGGAGAAGGAATTGGTTTTGGGGGTGACCAGAGAGATATACCTACTGGAGCGCGTGCTACAGGTGGGTGCTGCTATGGTGACCAGTGAGCTGAGATAAGGGGGGACTTTGCCTAGCAACGACTTATAGATGACCTGGAGCCAGTGGGTTTGGCGACGATTATGATGCGATGGCCAGCCAACGAGAGCGTACAGGTCGCAGTGGTGGGTAGTATATGGGGCTTTGGTGACAAAACGGATGGCACTGTGATAGACTGCATCCAGTTTGCTGAGTAGAGTGTTGGAGGCTATTTTGTAAATGACATCGCCAAAGTCGAGGATTGGTAGGATGGTCAGTTTTACAAGGGTATGTTTGGCAGCATGAGTGAAAGAGGCTTTGTTGCGAAATAGGAAGCCAATTCTAGATTTAACTTTGGATTGGAGATGTTTGATGTGAGTCTGGAAGGAGAGTTTACAGTCTAACCAGACACCTAGGTATTTGTAGTTGTCCACATATTCTAGGACAGAACCGTCCAGAGTAGTGATGCTGGGCGGGCAGGCAGGTGTAGGCAGCAATCGGTTGAAGAGCATGCATTTAGTTTTACTTGCGTTTAAGAGCAGTTGGAGGCTACAGAAGGAGAGTTATATGGCATTGAAGCTCATCTGGAGGTTAATTAAAATAGCTTTGCAGAGACTCCCCATCCAACCTGACAGATCTTGAGAGAATCTGCAGAGAAGAATGGGAGAAACTCCCCAAATACAGGTGTGCCAAGCTTGTAGCGTCGTACTCAAATATACTTGAGGCTGTAATCGCTGCCAAAGGTGCTTCAACAAAGTACTGAGTGAAGAGTCTGAATACTTTTTTAAGTTAAACAAAAACACTTTTTTTTTTGCTAGCATTTCTAAAAACCTCGTTTTTTTTCTTTGTCATTATTGGGTATTGTGTGTAGATTGATAAGGAGAACAAATCATTGAATCCATTGTAGAAGGCTGTAACATAACAAAATGTGGATAAAGTCAAGGTGCTTTCCGAATGTCCTGTATGCTCCAGACGCAACATTTTTCTTCCTAATATTTCTATATTTCTTAATTGCAAAGTTTAACTTTTTTTTTGTGTTGATTCGTATGTATTGTGGTATAGTACTGCACTGTTGGAGCTAGGAACACAAGCATTTAGCTACACCCGCAATAACATCTGCTAAATATGTGTATGCTACCAATAAAATTTGATTTAACTTGTTTTTTTGCTCATTGTTCTTTGAGAGCCAATCAGATTGGAGAAGTGGTTTATTCTTTACATCTGCTTTTTTTTTCAAACTTGTTTTTTTTTGTTGTTGAGTGTGTTCCAATTTTCCCAGAAGTGACTTTATTTTATGGATTCTTCAATTACATTGAGCTGATTTCTGATGTGCAGTATTTTTTTTTGGTGTGTATTTATGTACTGTTTTAGTTTTTCACCATAGGCTCAGGTTTTCTAGGTCTCTGTGTTTTTGGTTGAACAGGTTTCTCAATTTCTTTCTTAGGTTTTTGCATTCTTCATCAAACCTTTTGTCATTGTTGTTTATTTTCTTAGGGTTGCCTTTTAGATTTGATAGGGAAGCTGAAAGCTGTCAAATATATTGTTTAGGCCAGTGGTAACCAACCGGTCGATCTCTAAGGCATTCCTAGTCAATCACCAATCATTTCTGTAAACATTCCAAACATAAAGCCTTGCTTTGCTTTTTTAAAATTAGTTTTGTGCTTTTGGTGATGGGTGCACTTGATCCAGCAGCCCTAGCACCGGGAAGGCAGTGTTCCCATTTTGAACCATTTAATGTGTCTGAAGGTAGATCTCCACCTACCCAGCAGGCCCAAAGAGCAAATCAAGTGCACTTATTGGTCTACCACTGGCCAATCAGATCGCTCAGATCGTTGTGTCTGCACAGTTTCCTCTAACCATAGACTAAAAAGAAACCTTGAATGCACAGCAAAGTTGATACTGTGAGAATTAAAAAAAAATCAAACAAGGACTAGAGAGAGGCTCAGTGAATACATAAAAGAGCCTGCTGTATTTATAAGTAAGTTCATGTTTGTTGTTATTGTTATTCAGCACTGTCAACACTTTCATAAGCCTTAAAATGCACGTTCTCCCTACTTTCACTAACGCTACAGCCAGCACTGCAGCTGCAATAATAAATAAGTATAGCAAATTGATTCCGATAAGCTTGTTATGTTATGTTTATTTTTTCACCTTGTTTATTTTGTTCATAAAGTTTTTGCCACCATCTCTTAAGACCGAAAAGAGCTTCTGGATATCAGAACAGCGATTACTCACCTCGAACTGGACAAAGATTTTTTTCTTTAATGAGTCGAGCGCAAAGGATTTACTGCTGATATTTGACTAGGCCCAAATCCACATAATTCCCATGAAGAAAAGACCCCGATCGAGGGGACGCAGGTCCAGGTGCCTTGTAAGAATTCGTAGGCAGTTGGGTAACCCGCCTCTACCCTCCGTCCTATTGGCCAACGTGCAATCATTGGAGAATAAACTGGATATCTTATGTTTCGCAGAGCTGAACATGTATACAGTTGGCTGGGTTTTTCGTGCCTCCGCAAGATAGAACAGCTGCCTCCGATAAGACAAGGGGTGGCGGTCTGTGTCTATTTGTCAATAACAGCTGGTGCACAAAATCTAATATTTAAGGAAGCTTCAAGGTTTTGCTTGCCTGAGGTCGAGTATCTCATGATAATCTGTAGACCACACTATTTACCAAGAGACTTTTCATCACTGTCTATTTACCACCACAAACAACTACTGCCACCAATACCACACTCAACCAGCTGTATGAAGCCATAAGCAAACAAGAAAATGCTCATCGAGAAGTGGTGCTCCTAGTGGCCGGGGACTTTAATGCAGGCAAACTTAAATCAGTTTTACCTTCTATCAGCATGTCACATGAGGTAAAAAAAAATTCTAGACCGCCTTTACTCCACACACAGAAATGCATACAAAGCTCACCCTCCATTTGGCAAATCTGACCATTAATTATATTCTCCTGATTCTTGCTAACAAGCAAAAACTAAGCTGGAAGTACCAGTGACTGTTTTGCTTGCACAGACTGGAATTCTTTTTTGGGATTCATCTGATGACATTGAGAAGTATACCACATCAGTCGCCTGTTTCATCCATTAGTGCATTGATGACGTCATCCCCACAGTGACCATGCATACCCCAACCAGAAGCCATGGATTACAGGCAACGTCTGCACTGAGCTAAAGGCTATAGTTGACACTTTCAACAAGCAGGATTCTAACCCTGATGCTTATAAGAAATCCCGCTATGCCCTCCGACGAACCATCAAACAGGCAAAGCATCAATACAGGACCAAGATTGACTCCTGCCACACCGACTCCGACGCTCGTCGGATGTGGCAAGGCTTGCAAACTATTACGGACTACGAAGGGAAGCCCAGGCACGAGGTTCCCAGTGACCTACCAGACGAGCAAAATGACTTATTTCTCCCCCCCTTTTTTCTCCCCAATTTAGTGGTATCCGATTGGTTAGTCTTGTCTCAGCGCTGCAACTCCCGTACGGACTCGGGAGAGGCGAAGGTCGAGAGCTTAATGCGTCCTCTGAAAAACAACCCAACCAAGCCCCACTGCTTCTTGACACCATGCACATCCAACCCGGAAGCCAGCCGCACCAATGTGTCGGAGGAAACACCGTACACCTGGCGACCTGGTCAGCGTGCACTACACCCGGCCCGCCACAGGAGTCGCTAGTGCGCAATGAGACAAGGATATCCCTGCTGGCCAAACCCTCCCTAACCCGGACGACGCTGTGCCAAATGTGCCCCGCCCCATGGGCCTCCCGGTTGCGGCCGGCTGCGACAGAGTCTGGGCTCGAACCCAGAATCTCTGGTGGCACAGCTAGCACTGCGATGCAGGCAAAATGACTTCTATACGCGCTTCAAGGCAAGCAACACTGAAGCATGAGAGCATCAGCTGTTCCGGACGACTGTGTGATCATGCTCTCCGTAGCCAATGTGAGTAAGACCTTTTTTAAAATAGGTCAACATTCACAAGGCCACAGACATGTACTCAGTGCATGCGCTGACCAACTGGTAAGTGTGTTCACTGACATTTTCAACCTGTCCCTGACCGAGTCTGTAATATTACATGTTTCAAGCAGACAACCATAGTCCCTGAGCCTTAGAAAACCAAGGTAACCTGCCTAAACTACCGACCTGTAGCACTCACATCTGTAGCCATGGAGTGTTTTGAAAGGCTGGTAATGGCTCACATCAACTCCATCATCCCAGAAACACTATACCCACTCCAATTCGCACACCGCCCCAACAGAGCCACAGATGACACAATCTCTATTTCACTCCACACTACCCTTTCCCACTTGGACAAAAGGAACACCTACGTGAGAAGGCTGTTCATTGACTACAGCTCAGCGTTCAACACCACAGTGCCCTCGAAGCTCATCACTAAGTTAAGGACCCTGGTACTAAAAACCTCCCTCTGCAACTGGAACCTTCCACCCGGGCCAACCCCAGTTGATCCTCAACACGAGGGCCCCTCAGGGGTGCTTGCTTAGTCCCCTCCTGTTCTCCCTGTTCACCCATGACTGCATGGACAAGCACGACTCCAACACCATCATTAAGTTTTCCGACGACACAACAGTGGTAGGCCTGATCACCGACAAGATGAGACAGCCTATAGGGAGGAGGTTAGAGACCTGGTAGTGTGGTGCCACGACAACAACCTCTCCCTCAACGTGAGCAAGACAACGGAAATGATTGTGGTCTACGGGAAATGAAGGGCCGAGCTCGCCCCCATTCTCATTGATGGGGCTGCAGTGGAGCAGGTTGAGAGCTTCAAGTTCCTTGGTGTCCACATCACCAACAAACTAACATGGTCCAAGCACACCAAGACAGTTGTGAAAAAAGGCAGGACAATGCTTATTCCCCCTCAGGAGACTGAAAATATTTTGTATCGATACTGAAAAAGTTATACAGCTGCGCCATCGAGAGCATCCTGACTGGTTGCATCACAGCCTGCTATGGCAATTGCTCGGCCTCCGACCGCAAGGCACCTCAGAGGGTACTGCGTACTGCCCAGTACATCGCTGGGGGCAAGCTTCCTGCCATCCAGGACCTCTATACCAGGCGGTGTCAGAGGAAGGCCCTAAAAATTGCCAAACACTCCAGCCACTGTAGTCATAAACTGTTCTCTCTGCTACCGCATGGCAAGCGGTCTCCGGAGCAGTCCAAAAGTCTTCTTAGCAGCTTCTACCCCCAAGCCATAAAACTGCTGAACAGCTAATGAAATGGCTACCCGGACTGTTAGTGTAAAAACAGTTTCTACTCGCTGTTTATTATCTACGCATAGTCATACCCCTACCTACATGTACAGTACCAGTCAAAAGTTTGGACACACCTACTCATGCCAGGGTTTTTCTTTAATTTGTCTATTTTCCATGTTGTAGAATAATAGTGAAGACATCAAAACTATGAAATAACACAGATGGAATCATGTTGTAACCAAAAAAGTGTTAAACAAATCAAAATATGTTTGAGATTCTTCAAAGTAGCCACCCTTTGCCTTGATGACAGCTTTTCACACTTTTGGCATTCTCTCAACTAGCTTCATGAAGTAGTCACCTGGAATGGGGGTACCCCCTGAGTCTCTTCCCTGTTTCACATCTGGTAGTTTGGTGGATGGGACTATCAGCTCTCTGTAACCTAGAGGGCAACCATTGGGTCCGTCTCCTCTATACCATGTTTCTTGTAGGATGACAATGTCTGTATTTCCAATTTCTTGAAGTCTGAGTTCCTGCTCTTTTAGGCCAAAGGCAGATGACGTCAGACCTTGTATATTCCAGGATGCGTGTCTAGTGTTTTCGTGTGGTTTAGACCCAGACCATTTACAGTAGGCTTGAGCAGAGCATGTTGAGCATCTGATACATTACTTTTAGGTTGCGATTGGATGGGTGTATTAGTGGGGGATTGGACCTGTTGCTCTGCTCACGGCCTGGGCATATGTGTGGCTGTCATGTTGAGGCACTTGCTGCAGTGGTGGGGGACATGAGGTGGCGGAAGGTCTGATCTGGGGGAGCTTATATAGGGTGTGGTCAGGGTTTGTCTCGGCTGGTTGTGGTGAGGATTTGGCTGGTGTTGCTGTGTTCAATCAGTTAATCAAATGTATTTTTAAAGCCCTTCTTTACATCAGCTGATGTCACAAAAAAACACAAACGGCATGCAATGCAGGTGTAGAAGCACGATGGCTAGGAACAATTCCCTAGAAAGGCCGGAACCTAGGAAGAAACCTAGAGAGGAACCAGGCTATGAAGGGTGGTCAGTCCTCTTCTGGCTGTGCCGGGTAGAGATTATAACAGAACATGGCAAAGATGTTCAAATGTTCATAAATGACCAGCATGGTCAATTGATAATAATCACAGTAGTTGTCGAGGGTGCAGCAAGTCAGCACCTCAGGAGTAAATGTCAGTTAGCTTTTCATAGCCGATCATTAAGAGTATCTCTACCGCTCCTGCTGTCTCTAGAGAGTTGAAAACAGCAGGTCTGGGACAGGTAGCACGTCCGGTGAACAGGTCAGGGTTCCATAGCCGCAGGCAGAACAGTTGAAACTGGAGCAGCAGCACGACGAGGTGGACTGGGGACAGCTAGGAGTCATCAGGCCCGGTAGTCCTGATGCATGGTCCTAGGGCTCAAGGTCCTCTGAGAGAAAGAGAGAGAATTAGAGAGCATACTTAAATTCCCACAGGACACCGGATAAGACAGGAGAAGTACTCCAGATATAACAGACTGACCCTAGCCCCCCGTCACAAACTATTGCAGCATAATTACTGGGAGGCTGAGACGGGAGGGGTCGGGAGACACTCTGGCCCCATCCAATGCCAAACAGGGCCAAACAGGCAGGATATAACCCCACCCGCTTTGCCAAAGCACAGCCCCCACACCACTAGAGGGATATCTTCAACCACCAACTTAATGAAAACCCCATGAAAAGAGTGACCTCAAAACAAAATCAGAATGGTTTTTCCTCAGGGTTTCGCCTGCTACATAAGTTCTGTTATACTCACAGACATGATTCAAACAGTTTTAGAATCTGTGTTTTCTATCCAAATCTACTAATTATATGCATATCTTATCTTCTGGGGATGACATCCGGACGTGAAAATACTGCCCCCTGTCACCAAGAAGTTAACAGGAAGCCATTATAGAGAGGCACTTGAGTAATATGATCAAATTGTGGGGTTCTAGTCAAGATTATAGCAGCCATGTTTAGCACTAACTGAAGTGTATTTAGTGCTTTATCCAGGTATCCGGAAAGTAGAGCATTGCAGTAGTCTAACCTAGAAGTGACAAAAGCATGGATTCATTTTTCTGTATCATTTTTTGACAGAAAGTCAGATTTTTGCAATGTTACTTAGATGGAAAAAAAGCTGTCCTTGAAACAGTCTTGATATGTTTGTCAAAAGAGAGAACAGGGTCCAGAGTAACGCCGAAGTCCTTCAGTTTTATTTGAGATGACTGTTCAACCATCAAGATTAATTGTCAGATTCAACAGAATATCTATTTGTTTCTTGGGACCTAGAACTAGCATGTCTGAATTTAAAAGTAGAAAATTCACCGCCATCCACTTCCTCATGTCTGAAACACAAGCTTCCAGGGAGGGAAATTTTGGGGCTTCACCATATTTAATCAAAATGTACAGCTGTGTGTCGTGTGAAAGCTAATATTATGTTTCCGAATGACATCACCAAGAGGTAAAATCTATAGTGAAAATAACAGTGGTCCTAAAATGGAGCCTTGAGGAACACCGAAATGTACTGTTTGTCCACAGAGACAAACTGATATTTTTCGGACAGATGAGATCTAACCGAGGCCAGAACCGGTCTGTGTAGACCAATTTGAGTTTCCAATCTCTCCAAAAGAATGTGGGGATCAATGGTATCAAAAGCAGCACTAAGGTCTAGGAGCAAGAGGACAGATGCAGAGCCTCGGTCTGACACCATTAAAAGGTAATTTACCACCTTCATAAGTGCAGTCTCAGTGCTATGATGGGGTCTAAAACTAGACTAAGGCGATAGGGAGCTGTTTATTATGTTCAACATAGGAGGGCCAAGCACAGGAAGCAGCTCTTTCAGTAGTTTAGTTGGAATAGGGGCCAGTATGCAGCTTGACGGTTTAGAGGCCATGACTATTTTCATCAAGGTGTCAAGATATATAGTATTAACTTGAGTGTCTCCCTTGATCCTAGGTCCTGGCAGTGTTGTGCAGACTCAGGACAACTGAGCCTTGGAGAAATACGCAGATTTAAAGAGGAGTCTGTAATTTGCTTTCTAATAATCATGATCTTTTCGTCAAAGAAGTTCATGAATTTATCACTGCTGAAGTGAAAGCCATCCTCTCTTGGGGAATGCTGCTTTTTAGACTGTATTTTGGACTGTTCTTACTTTCCTCAATTATGTTGGAAAAATAGGATGATCGAGCAGCAGTAAGGGCTCTTCGGTACTGTCTTTCCAAGCTAGTCAGAAGACTTCCAGTTTGGTGTGGCGCCATTTACGTTAACATTTTCTGGAAGCTTGCTTCAGGGCTCGGGCATTTTCTCTATACCAGGGAGCTAGTTTCTTATGACAAATGTTTTTAGGGGTGTGACTGCATCTAGTGTATTATGCAAGGTTAAATTGAGTTCCTCAGTCAGGTGGTTAACTGATGGAGAGAGTCTGAAAGGGCATCTAGGAATCTTTGGGTTGTCCAAGAATTTATAGCATGGCTTTTGATGATCCTTGGTTGGGGGTCTGAGCAGAATATTTGTTGAGAACTTAATTGACTCAAACTTAATAAAATGGTTTCCTATTATTCCAGGATTATGAGGAAAAACATTAAGATCCACAACATGTATTCTTAGGGACAAAAGTAGGTCCAGAGTATGACTGTGGCAGTGAGCAGGTCCGGAGACATGTTGGATAAAACCCACTGAGTTGAGGATGGCTCCAAAATCCTTTTGGAGTGGGTCTGTGGGCTTTTCCATGTGAATATTAAAGTCACCAAAAATAATATTATCTGCCATCTTTTCACGATCCAATAGGATTTCAGGGAACTCGTTGAGGAGCACTGTATACGGCCCAGGAGTAGGCTGCATAGATTTCATGACTAGAAGCTAAATTTTTTAAATTTTGCTATCGTAAATGTTAGCAACACCTCCTCCTTTGCGGGATGCACGGGGATATGGTCATTAGTGTAACCAGGAGGGGCCTCATTTTACACAGTAAATTAATCAGGCTTAAGCCTTGTTTCAAGTTTATGATCAGTGATTAGTTCATTGAGTATAACTGCCTTGGACGTGAGGGAACTAACATTAAGTAGCCCTATTTTGAGATGTGAGATATCACAATCTCTTTCAATAATGACATAAATGGAGGAGGTCTTTGAGATTGCTCAGGCGAACACCGCCATGTTTAGTTTTGCCCAACCTAGATCGAGGCACAGACACGGTCTCAATGGGGATAGCTGAGCTGACTACACTGACTGTGCTAGTGTCAGACTCCACTAAGCTGGCAGGCTGGCTATCTCATTGTGGAGCTAGGGGAGTTAGAGCCCTGTCTATGTTGGTAGATAA
>NC_048591.1:44608094-44618094 GCF_013265735.2 Oncorhynchus mykiss | reverse complement strand
AGAACTCTTCTCAGTTATCGTCACAGCCGCGTATATCCCCCCGCAAGGGGATACCAAGACGACCCTCAAGGAACTTCACTGGTCTTTATGCAAACTAGAAACCATATATCCTGAGGCTGCATTTATTGTAGCTGGGGATTTTAACAAAGCTCATTTGAGAACAAGGCTACCTAAATTCTATCAGCATATCGATTGCAGTACACGAGCGAGTAACATGCTCGACCGTTGCTACTCTAACTTCCGCAATGCATACAAAGCCCTCCCCCTCCCTCCTTTTGGCGGCTGCCTACATACAGACTTGATATCATTGGCCACTTTAATAAATGGAACACTAGTCACTTTAATAATGTTTACATATCTCAAATTACTCATCTCATATGTATATATGTTATTGTGGAATTTGTTAGATATTACCTGTTAGATACTGTTGGATCTAGAAGCATAAGCATTTCACTACACTCACAATAACATCTGCTAACCATGTGTATGTGACCAATAACATCTGCTAACCATGTGTATGTGACCAATAACATCTGCTAACCATGTGTATGTGACCAATAACATCTGCTAACCATGTGTATGTGACCAATAACATCTGCTAACCATGTGTATGTGACCAATAACATCTGCTAACCATGTGTATGTGACCAATAACATCTGCTAACCATGTGTATGTGACCAATAAATTGTCCTTGCATCCATCAGCTCTATGAATTTTAATGGTCATATTTCTCTAGCCCCCTCCCTCAGCTTCTTCCCAAAACAGTTGCGGGGTAGTAACTTTGTTATTGTTTAAACATGCAGATTGCCCCTTTTTAACTGAACACCTCCATACGTTGTTGTTTGCTTGTCTGGTTGGATAACCAGACTGATCGAAGCATGTTAACAAATCTAGTTTCCTCTGTTTGTTTCAGTTTTTCACGTTTCAGCTGTTCTTCATCGCGTTCCTTCTCCTCCCCTCCAGCACATCCACCCTCGCCCCAAGAAGCCCCAGAGTTTACGGATCTACGAGTCCCACGTGGGCATCGCCTCACCTGACCCTAAAGTCGCCTCCTACACCAACTTCACAATCAATGTCCTGCCTCGAATAAAAGACTTGGGTAAGAGATTACATACCTGGGGAACAGATCAGATCTACCTAGAACTAGGCAACAGATCACATCTATCTAGACCTGGGCAACAGATCACAGAGCTATCTAGACCTGGGCAACAGATCACAGAGCTATCTAGACCTGGGCAACAGATCACAGAGCTATCTAGACCTGGGCAACAGATCACAGAGCTATCTAGACCTGGGCAACAGATCACAGAGCTATCTAGACCTGGGCAACAGATCACATAGCTAACTAGAACTAGGCAACAGATCACATCTATCTAGACCTGGGCAACAGATCACAGAGCTATCTAGACCTGGGCAACAGATAACAGAGCTATCTAGACCTGGGCAACAGATCACAGAGCTATCTAGACCTGGGCAACAGATCACAGAGCTATCTAGACCTGGGCAACAGATCACAGAGCTATCTAGACCTGGGCAACACATCACAGAGCTATCTAGACCTGGGCAACACATCACAGAGCTATCTAGACCTGGGCCACAGATCAGAGCTATCTAGACCTGGGCAACAGATCAGAGCTATCTAGACCTGGGCAACAGATCAGAGCTATCTAGACCTGGGCAACAGATCACAGAGCTATCTAGACCTGGGCAACACATCACAGAGCTATCTAGACCTGGGCAACAGATCACAGAGCTATCTAGACCTGGGCAACAGATCACAGAGCTATCTAGACCTGGGCAACAGATCACAGAGCTATCTAGACCTGGGCAACAGATCACAGAGCTATCTAGACCTGGGCAACATATCACAGAGCTATCGAGACCTGGGCAACAGATCACAGAGCTATCTAGACCTGGGCCACAGATCACAGAGCTATCTAGACCTGGGCAACACATCACAGAGCTATCTAGACCTGGGCAACAGATCACAGAGCTATCTAGACCTGGGCCACAGATCACAGAGCTATCTAGACCTGGGCAACACATCACAGAGCTATCTAGACCTGGGCAACACATCACAGAGCTATCTAGACCTGGGCCACAGATCAGAGCTATCTAGACCTGGGCAACAGATCAGAGCTATCTAGACCTGGGCAACAGATCAGAGCTATCTAGACCTGGGCAACAGATCACAGAGCTATCTAGACCTGGGCAACAGATCAATCTAGACCTGGGCAACAGATCACAGAGCTATCTAGACCTGGGCAACAGATCACAGAGCTATCTAGACCTGGGCAACAGATCACAGAGCTATCTAGACCTGGGCAACGGATCACAGAGCTATCTAGACCTGGGCAACAGATCACAGAGCTATCTAGACCTGGGCAACAGATCACAGAGCTATCGAGACCTGGGCAACAGATCACAGAGCTATCGAGACCTGGGCCATAGATCACAGAGCTATCTAGACCTGGGCCACAGATCACAGAGCTATCTAGACCTGGGCAACAGATCACAGAGCTATCGAGACCTGGGCAACAGATCACAGAGCTATCTAGACCTGGGCCACAGATCACAGAGCTATCTAGACCTGGGCCACAGATCACAGAGCTATCTAGACCTGGGCCACAGATCACAGAGCTATCTAGACCTGGGCCACAGATTTTAGCGCTAGCTTAGTTTACTACAGGCTATAACCAAATAAGTGGAATAACTATTCCCTATAGCTACCCATCATCACAGAACCGTTGACTTCAATGGGAAACCCGTTCTAGCAATTATATTTCTATGGCTATAATACTTTTTGTCTGTGTCCCAAATGGCAGACCATCCCATATATAGTGCACTATACTCTATCCCTATGGGCCCTGTTCAAAAATAAGTACACTATATAGGGAATAGCATGTCATTTTGGATGCACACTTCCTGTCCGAACACATGCATTTCCTTCCCCTGCTTCCAGCCTTTAGCTACAGCAAATCGTTGAGCTGGTGTTTTGCTGTCTGCTACAGGTCTGATATACACGAAAGTGCTAAAACATGGTTTCTCTTTCATCTAGTAGTGTGTAGGGCTGTAAAGGGGATAATCAGTCCTGAACAGAGCAACATCTCCTCATTTGTCTTTCTACCATCCAAGAGACCGTTATAAAGCACACAGATGTAAGCTTTGAAAGACTTGTGTGTACACTCCTAACAAGACTAGACTTTGTTTAAAGTTTAGAAACTCAACAGATGAAGAAAGGGGAGTAGAGAAAGGGAAAGGGTGTATGACGAGGGAGAGAAGCGAGGGTCGTAGAGTAGAGGGAGAGTGGAGAGGGGAAAGGGTGTATGACGAGGGAGAGAAGCGAGGGTCGTAGAGCAGAGGGAGAGTGGAGAGGAGAAAGGGTGTATGACGAGGGAGAGAAGCGAGGGTCGTAGAGCAGAGGGAGAGTGGAGAGGGGAAAGGGTGTATGACGAGGGAGAGAAGCGAGGGTCGTAGAGCAGAGGGAGAGTGGAGAGGGGAAAGGGTGTATGACGAGGGAGAGAAGCGAGGGTCGTAGAGCAGAGGGAGAGTGGAGAGGGGAAAGGGTGTATGACGAGGGAGAGAAGCGAGGGTCGTAGAGCAGAGGGAGAGTGGAGAGGGGAAAGGGTGTATGACGAGGGGGAGAAGCGAGGGTCGTAGAGCAGAGGGAGAGTGGAGAGGGGAAAGGGTGTATGACGAGGGAGAGAAGCGAGGGTCGTAGAGTAGAGGGAGAGTGGAGAGGGGAAAGGGTGTATGACGAGGGAGAGAAGCGAGGGTCGTAGAGCAGAGGGAGAGTGGAGAGGAGAGGGGAAAGGGGAGTAGGGAAAGGGTGGATGACGAGGGAGAGAAGCGAGGGTCGTAGAGCAGAGGGAGAGTGGAAAGAGGAGGGGAGGAGAGGGGAGAGGAGAGGAGAGGGGAAAGGGGAGGGAAGGAGAGGAGAGGTCATTCTCTGTCATTATGCTCCTCCATCAGAGCAGCAGTGGTCCTTGACCCTGCCTGGTGACCTGCTGTGCTACTGTCTGTCTATCCCAAACACAAGCCAGCGCTGTTCAAGGGCCTCTTCAGACCCAGCCCTGTGTGTGTGTGTGTGTGTGGCAAGATGGCGCCGACAGACACGGTTTCCCTGCTCCTAGACAACTTTGCAGAATTATTATTATTATCATTTTAAATACGTTATTTGCTGAGAACATTTCTTGTATTATTACTACAACCAGAAATAACTTCTGGATATTAGATCGAAATTCGACCTGGATCCTTTTGTTTGATCGTCCTGCTCTATTTATCCCAAAATGCTGGAGAAGCGATAGAAGGAGTAGGGCCCTAGTCAATGTCAGGAGGCGTGCATACCATCCACCGCTTCAGAGTATATTACTCACTAACGTTCAGTCCCTGGACTAATAAGTAGACAAGCTCAGGGCGAGGATCTCCTTCCAGAGAGAGATCAGGGTCTGTAACATACACTGTTTTGTGGCTCTCTCTGGATATACACTGCTCCAAAAAATAAAGGGAACACTAAAATAACACATCCTAGATTTGAATGAATGAAATATTCTTATTAAATACTTTTTCTTTACATAGTTGAATGTGCTGACAACAAAATCACACAAAAATGATCAAAAAATCAAATTTATCAACCCATGGAGGTCTGGATTTGGAGTCACACTCAAAATTAAAATGGAAAACCACACTACAGGCTGATCCAACTTTGATGTAATGTCCTTAAAACAAGTCAAAATGAGGCTCAGTAGTGTGTGTGTGGCCTCCACGTGCCTGTATAACCTCCCTACAACGCCTGGGCATGCTCCTGATGAGGTGGTGGATGTTCTCCTGAGGGATCTCCTCCCAGACCTGGACTAAAGCATCCGCCAACTCCTGGACAGTCTGTGGTGCAACGTGGTGTTGATGGATGGAGCGAGACATGATGTCCCAGATGTGCTCAATTGGATTCAGGTCTGGGGAACGGGCGGGCCAGTCCATAGCATCAATGCCTTCCTCTTTTTGCCACAGCTCGCATTGATGTGCCATCCTGGATGAGCTGCACTACCTGAGCCACTTGTGTGGGTTGTAGACTCCGTCTCATGCTACCACTAGAGTGAAAGCACCGCCAGCATTCAAAAGTGACCAAAACATCAGCCAGGAAGCATAGGAGCTGAGAAGTGGTCTGTGGTTCCCACCTGCAGAACCTCTCCTTTATTGGGGTTGTCTTGCTAATTGCCTATAATTTCCAGACCATCAGACCATCTACGACCTCCATAAGTCAATCAAAGAGGCAAGACAACAGTACAGAGACAAAGTGTAGTCACAATTCAACAGCTCATAAACATACAGTGCCTTGCGAAAGTATTCGGCCCCCTTGAACTTTGCGACCTTTTGCCACATTTCAGGCTTCAAACATAAAGATATAAAACTGTATTTTTTTGTGAAGAATCAACAACAAGTGGGACACAATCATGAAGTGGAACGACATTTATTGGATATTTCAAACTTTTTTAACAAATCAAAAACTGAAAAATTGGGCGTGCAAAATTATTCAGCCCCTTTACTTTCAGTGCAGCAAACTCTCTCCAGAAGTTCAGTGAGGATCTCTGAATGATCCAATGTTGACCTAAATGAGTAATGATGATAAATACAATCCACCTGTGTGTAATCAAGTCTCCGTATAAATGCACCTGCACTGTGATAGTCTCAGAGGTCCGTTAAAAGCGCAGAGAGCATCATGAAGAACAAGGAACACACCAGGCAGGTCCGAGATACTGTTGTGAAGAAGTTTAAAGCCGGATTTGGATACAAAAAGATTTCCCAAGCTTTAAACATCCCAAGGAGCACTGTGCAAGCGATAATATTGAAATGGAAGGAGTATCAGACCACTGCAAATCTACCAAGACCTGGCCGTCCCTCTAAACTTTCAGCTCATACAAGGAGAAGACTGATCAGAGATGCAGCCAAGAGGCCCATGATCACTCTGGATGAACTGCAGAGATCTACAGCTGAGGTGGGAGACTCTGTTCATAGGACAACAATCAGTTGTATATTGCACAAATCTGGCCTTTATGGAAGAGTGGCAAGAAGAAAGCCATTTCTTAAAGATATCCATAAAAAGTGTTGTTTAAAGTTTGCCACAAGCCACCTGGGAGACACACCAAACATGTGGAAGAAGGTGCTCTGGTCAGATGAAACCAAAATTGAACTTTTTGGCAACAATGCAAGACGTTATGTTTGGCGTAAAAGCAACACAGCTGAACACACCATCCCCACTGTCAAACATGGTGGTGGCAGCATCATGGTTTGGGCCTGCTTTTCTTCAGCAGGGACAGGGAAGATGGTTAAAATTGATGGGAAGATGGATGGAGCCAAATACAGGACCATTCTGGAAGAAAACCTGATGAGTTTTCTTCCAGAATCTGCAAAAGACCTGAGACTGGGACGGAGATTTGTCTTCCAACAAGACAATGATCCAAAACATAAAGCAAAATCTACAATGGAATGGTTCAAAAATAAACATATCCAGGTGTTAGAATGGCCAAGTCAAAGTCCAGACCTGAATCCAATCGAGAATCTGTGGAAAGAACTGAAAACTGCTGTTCACAAATGCTCTCATTCCAACCTCACTGAGCTCGAGCTGTTTTGCAAGGAGGAATGGGAAAAAATGTCAGTCTCTCGATGTGCAAAACTGATAGAGACATACCCCAAGCGACTTACAGCTGTAATCGCAGCAAAAGGTGGCACTACAAAGTATTAACTTAAGGGGGCTGAATAATTTTGCACGCCCAATTTTTCAGTTTTTGATTTGTTAAAAAAGTTTGAAATATGCAATAAATGTCGTTCCACTTCATGATTGTGTCCCACTTGTTGATTCTTCACAAAAAAAATACAGTTTTCTATATTTATGTTTGAAGCCTGAAATGTGGCAAAAGGTCGCAAAGTTCAAGGGGGCCGAATACTTTCGCAAGGCACTGTATGTGGCAGAAACTACTGACAATCACTGATTTATAAAGGAAAAGCCAGCCATGTCGCGGACAGCGACGCCTCGCTCGGGGATGAGCTAAACACCTTTGCATGCTTTGAGGAAAACAACATTGAGCCGCCGACGTGGGCCCCTGCTGTTCATGAGGACTGTGTGCTCTCGTTCTGTGGCCGACGTGAGTACATCATTTTAAGTCTGCCGGCCCAGACGGCATCCCAAGCCGCGTCCTCAGAGCATGTGCAGACCAGCTGGCTGGAGTGTTTACAGACATATTCAAACTCTCCATATCCCAGTCTGTTGTCCACACTTGCTTCAAGATGTCCACCATTGTTCCTGTACCCAAGAAAGCAAAGGTAACTAAATGAATATCGCCCAGTAGCAATTGACTTATGTTATCATGAAGTGCTTTGAGGCTAGTTAAGGATCATATCAGCTCGACACCCTAGACCCACTACAATTTGCTTACCGCCCCAATAGATCCACAGATGATGCAATCACCATTGCACTGAACACTGCCCTATGTACGAATGCTATTCATTGACTACAGCTCAGTCTTCAACACCAGAGTGCTCATCACTAAGCTCAGGGCCCTGGTTCTGAACCCCTCCTTGTGCAACTGGGTCCTGGACTTCCTGACGGGCCGACCCCAAGTAGTTAAGGTAAGGAACAACACTTCTGCCACACTGATCCTCAACACAGGGGTCCCACAAGGGTGCGTGGTCAGCTCCCACCTGTATACTCCCTGTTGACCCATGACTGCGTGCCCACGCACTTCTCCAATTCAATCAAGTTTGCTGACGACACAACAGTATTAGGCCTGATTACCAACAAATATGAGACGGCCTGCAGAAAGGAGGTGAGAGCCCTGGTAGAGTGGTGCCAGGAAAATAACCTCTCCCTCAACATCAACAAAACAAAGGAGCTGATCGTGGACTACAGGAGACAGCAGCGAAAGCGCGCCCCGTCCACATAGACGGCACCGCGGTGGAGAGGGTCAAGTTCCTCGGTGTCACTGACGACCAGAAATGGTCCCTTCACACAGACAGCATGGTGAAAAAGGCACAAACTCAGGAGGCTGAAGAAGTTCAGATTGGCCCAGTTAGACCCTCCTATCTATATATATATATATATATATATACACACAATCAATAACAAATACAATCCAACTAATACGAGGCAGGGAGTAACTCAAGTTTCGGTGTTTTGTCTCCAGTATAGTGGCAGAGCACAGCTGTCTTTACTATTTCATTTGAAAACGATAGAAGGAAATATACACTTAACTTCCATGACTATTTGGGGATATTTGTTGATGCCATACCTTATAGAACATATTAAGTGCTTTGTGACACAGTGGAAGTGGTGACAATTACGTGAGGAACACACATGTGTAATCATGTAGTGACCAAAATGTTTTGGTATATATATATTAGACCCTCCTACCTATATATTAGACCCTCCTACCCTCCTATCTAATATATATTATATATATATATATATATTAGACCCTCCTACCCTCCTATCTAATATATATTATATATATATAATAGTATATATATGATATTCCTGTCTCTGACATAGATTTTTCTGGATTACGTGTGTGTGTATTTTTTATTGCTAGATATTACAGCACTGTTGGAACAAACAAAAAAAACTCATCTGGCTGCACCTGCGATAACATCTGCAAATATCTGTACGAGATCAATAAAATGTGATTTGTGTGTATGGGAACCCTAGCCAGACTGTCAGTTTGCTGCGGAACAAAGCCACCTCTGCAGTCAACATCCTGTTTGCAGTCTTCTGCCAGATCCATCCAGACACCTGAAGTGGCCATTACCACTGAACAGAAAAGTGGGATGGGAGGGAGGGGGTTTCAGTGCTTAGACCAGTGTCCCAAACGACACCCTATTCCCTATTTTGTTCATTATGTTTGACCAGATTCCTATGTGCCCTGGTCAAAGGCTGTTCACTACAAAGGGAGAATGGGGTTCTGTTTGGGGAAACAGGTCTGGACTCAGCTGGCTGTCTGTCTGCTTCCGTCTGATGTCCCTCTGAACCATTCATCACTATTAACACCAGTCTATGGTTCCCCCTGTGTCCTACACACACATATACACACACATACACACACACACACACACACCTGGATACATCAAATCACAGATCTACTAAAAATCCTGCTGGAGATTCTTGATCTGCTTTACTCAATGTTTTACTAGATATAAAATTAAACCCTGAATAGAGTCCTAGACTATTATAGTTTGTCTACTTGAGGACGTGGTGATTTTCACCACATTTACTTCTATTGTAATGTGATGGTTGCCTCTCTCGCTCTCTGTAGTACTACTGGAAGTGCTATTTAAATACCAGTTGAATAAAGATGTGCCAAACTGAGCTCCTTCTCTGTGTCCCAGAGGTGTGTCCTACAGAAATTTTTAAAGGCTTCATCCCAACCAGCACTCTAGTCCCTAATATAGTGCATTAATCTCTGACCAGAGCCCATTGACAAGCCCATAAGGCTCTATGTAGGGAAGAAGGTGACATTTTTTGGGACGCTACCCTCACTGTAATTCTTCTGCATTTCAAGTAGGATCTGCGCTATTGGCGGTATTAAAAGGGGGCCAGATATTGCTGCTACAGCGTAGCTGTGGAGTGCCTCTGATATGAACGACGTCTCCTCCTCGGCTTAACGTTTCCTTGTCCTTCCTTTTTTGGATTGGGGAAGCACAGCAGCGACGCACTCTTTCTGCCGATGCAAATTCACTCCCGCGCGTCCCAAATTGCAACCTATCCTCTATGTAGTGCCCTATTTTTGATCAAGACCAATGGAAGTGGTGGTTAAAAGAAGTGCACTACGTAGGGAATATGGTGTCATTTGGGGATGTAGTCGATCTGACGAAGAACCAACCTGCAGCAGTTCAAGGAATATGTACAGTACGATTCTCTTTTTTTTTTTTTTTACACGAGGAGAAATGTTACTGTCCTCGTTTCCAGAGACAGACATCTGTCTGTTCCACAGCTGCCTCACCGGTACCCCC